>NC_134576.1:101757510-101917510 GCF_050947875.1 Dermacentor variabilis
GCCTTGTTAGCGAATACCATAATGGCCGAGTTCCCTCTGTAACGGCGCATCATCGGTGTGGTGCCGGCTGTCCGCATTTCTTTTGTGTCCCACCGAGCTGGACGTAGCTAATGACGCCTGATTAGTGACCTATTTTCGTTCTGGTTCCTACAATAGCGGCCCGTTGGCACACAGCAGAGGAAATACGGCTCTTGAGGAACAGAACGGTCGTAAGAATGACGCGATGTTAACAATCACTTCGCGGTATAGCCGGCGGTCCACTCGTAATTGGGGAGCGACAATTGTGGTGTACCAAATATGGCAGAAATCTACGGTTAGATGACGCTATTGTTGCCGGATTCTTGTAATATATCTCGATTAGCACCATCTACGGAGTTATGTGTCACACCAGAAGCAACAAAGTTCATCGCCGAAAGGGACGCGCCCGAAAAATTAGCGCTTGGCACGGACTCGACAATGACATTACCAAACACTACTATTTAGGACGCAGGCAATTCCCATTGCCACATTCAAAACTGAACAGGGCTCAGGCAGTCTCACTGCGCTTATTGCAAACAGGTACATATCCCACACCGTACACTATTAATAAAATATATCCAGAGAGGGAACTTAAGATGGACTGCAACGATTGTAATGGCATCATTGGAATCAGACATATGCTGGCGGGGTGCCCCGCGACTCTCCCCAACCTCGTTGAAGAATGGACACAGTGGGAGAAAAGGATTCAAAGCCCATTGTTTCAGGACCAACTAAGGGCCGTCCAGAGGGCCCATGATGTCGCTGAAAGGCTTGGCCTGACAGTGCCAACGTGGGAGCGGCCCGCCTTGACTTAAGAAGTCGAGCCTCCGGACCTCATTCCAATAAATGTTTTCACACACACACACGGACTCGAAGTAGGCGATATGTGTGCTTCCGAGCTACAACGTAGCAAAACATCATGGAGTGAAATTAAAGCTCAAATTTCGCGTACCTGATGTCGTATTTCATTATGGTTGTCCAGTGACGTTAGGTAAGTTATCGGTGAACGATCGGGCAAACGAAAAGGCAAAACGAGTCCATTATTCCTTCTTATCTTCGCCGTAACATCAGAAATGTCGTGAGGAAATTCTCCCCGGAAGGGTCTATGACAACACAATTCGACGGAGAAGCGAAGAGAGATATTCTTTACGCAGTGCACCCTAAACTATATTCCCCTATCCCCAGTGTATATAGGGTAGCAAACCGGGTGTTCGTCTTGTTGACCTCCCTGCCTTTCCTGTCCTTGATCTCTCTCTCTCTAAACTATAATTCAGACTTTCCGGTAACTTAACGAGAGACGTAGAAACATTGCTTCGTCGGTGCCGGCTAGGTGTGGCCTTCACCAACAACTTCCTACATACAAATAGGGTGCGAAATCAGCATCATGCGCTTGCGCTGAACCATGCCCCCCCGAGGACATGCCAGACGTGATGTTATCGATTACCCGCTCTATTTCCAGAAGAGGCGAGAACTATGTGTCAAGTTTTACACAATAGAGAGTCCTGCGATTTCTTTATGGGATAATACTTGGACCGTGGCCTTCTCCGGGGCATTATCCCATATATAAGCGAAATCTAATAGCAGGAAGTGTATGCTTCCAATCACTACAATTGATCCCCCAGCTAAATCTATCTATTGTTGCGAAGTGTTGTATACACGAAATATTATTTGAACTGTCATTTCACGTATTGTTCTCGATTGTTTTCCTGGAAACCGTGCGTAAGGTCAACATCCAGTTAGGGTTTAAGCACTATAGGATCGAGCTCATTAATTCATCGAAGTCTCTGTCTTAAAGCTGCAGAATCAAAATTTGTTCGTAACACAAGAAGAATCCACAAATTTTCGTAAAATCTAATCGCAACCATATAAAGGTACAAGAGAGCGAATTAAGACGAAGCAAAGACCGAGCTATAGCCAAGTATATAATGGATTTTTATATTATTTTTCTTTTTTTTCTCTGTTGTTAGAGTTGTCAAAGTTGCTGTTGGTCAGTGCACGGACTGCAACTCCGACCACAGCTGCAGTTTGGTGAGGTTCCAGTTCTGGCTTCAAACGGCTTCGCTATTATGCAGATTGATAATTTCCCACCAAATTGAATCGCGTCGAAAAAATTACGGCTTCACTTTCTTTCTCAGTTACTTAATAACAAGTTGTCTCTCGACCCGGCATTGTAAGTCCACTAGCAACGAGACCTAATCGCCAACATCACCAGAATGCTCCAACCCCCTATTTTGCCCGAACCAACCTATTTAAATACTCTTTCTTTCCCCATACCATTAATGACTGGAATGACTTGCCTTTATGAAAGTTGTATCGCCATTGTTTACTTTTATCAGCGTTATTGTCCTATTGTTGCAGTATTTTGTTGTATTGAGAGAGAGAAATGAAGAGCAAAGGCAGGGAGATTAACCAGAGAGACATTGTTTTACTTCTTGTGACCTAATATTGTATTATCCACCTTGCATGAATTTCGTGTCCGCAGCATGCATTAAATAAATAAAATAAATTAAATATCGCGTTATATAACCAACGATTCGCGAACATTATGCATGTGAATCAAAATTTATTACCTTCACGTGTTTAGAAACATATATATGCCTTCTTGAGAGTTTATAGATAAACCGTACGCTTGCGATCATTTTCTTCTTCCATAGCGCGATGTTTAATGAAGACGTCGTCCTTCCTACAGATTACGTCACAATCAGGGCACGCAGGCCCCCTCCTGTATATGAAGGATTGCAGAGTGGCAAGAAATTACATACGCTGAGCAAGAATAGTTCGCACGCATGCAACTCTTGAACAAAAATTATGAGCAGTAAAAGAAACAGGTTACAATAACTCGGGGTCGCATACGTAGTAGATATAGGTTTGCTTAGAGAGATGTGTATATCTGACTAACACTTCTTGGTGCTAAGTAATCGACTTTTACTACGATAACCGAGCGCGGACGTCCGCACAAGTCACACGAGATTTTACATGACAGGACGAACGCTCCACCCTCTCCATTGCTTTCCTGCGAGATCGCGTGACATTGTGCACACAACGTGCCCGCGTCGTTACCACACGTGTCCGTACGACACGCATCCTTGTGTGACACGGACAAAACGAGCGCTCGTCCTGCCCACGCTTTTCTCGCGTGGCTTGCGCTTACGCAAAGAGCAAAAACATGCCGAAGTACAAACACTATCGAACAATGGAAACGAAACGTCGTCGGCATCGTTATCGCTCACCGTGCATCCGTGTACTGACCACTGCCAGCGTCGAGACCGCGATTTTGCCGCACCCGGCGTTCTATCCACTGCCTGGCCGTACACCAGCGCCAGCACCCGTCGTAACGCAGTCTGAAACGCACTCAACTACAGAGCGGCATTCGAGTCGGACGCCAGTCTGGGCGCTACGGCGTCGTCGATCGAGAGCTCGCCGTTCTCGTATCCAAGGCCCGTCGCCGACGTTCCTCGTCGCTTCGACGGGCTCTCGGAAAACGTCGTCCCTGGTCTCACCAGTCACCGCGCGTGGACGACGAAAAAGGCCGTCTGTCTTTTTTTGCCGACGCCGCGGCTGGATTTGGGTGCTGGCCAATATACGTAGACTCAATTGCGCAGGACAATGACGGCGCGCGACGGACTCGATCTTGACATCGACGAGGCTTCGAGCGTGATGTGCACTCGCTTGGCGCGAAACCAAAGGGGGAGAAAAAAACACGACGCACACGCGTGCGTTGTTAATACAGCCAGGCAGAGAGCGCCGGCGCGCTTTTCGACGTCGAAGCCCCAACGCGACGCCCGCACGTGCCTTTGCTTCCGCTACCTCGCATGTCACGTACGCGTAGTTGCGTTTTTTGCTTTCTTTCTTTTCTTTCCTTCCGGCCGCGTGGCGGATAGCGAGTCGCCTTGGAACGCAGCGGAGCAGCACTCCACGCTCGTCGTACGCTCCCTGAAGGAAGTGCGCTGAAGTCGCGGGCGTTCATGTCACTGGATTACGTAACGGCTACATGGCAACTATCGACAAGTCCTATTGTCGGATGTTATCGAACACTCTGCACTGAGTTCCTTTATCATCGTGAAGGCGTCGTCGCTGTGCGCACAGAAGCAATTGAAGGCAGGTGGGATGCCTTGGCACGCTGTAGCCGGTGACAACGTGAGAATGGCAAGGTTACATGTACGCTGTGAAACTCGAACGCGATTTGCATAGACGAAAAGAAATTTATTCACCCGTAGGAACGCGGGCGACTGTGGTATGAGCGTGGAGTACAATATATGATAAGCCAGCCAACTAGGTTCGCCTACTTGCTTAACGTCAAGGGTTTTCGCGTGCATAAATTTTCTTTGTATAGATCAGTCTTTGTGTCACTGGTTTCAGGGCGAAAACTGCTAGTGAAACATATCAGGGCACCTTAATATCCCTGTTCAGCCATACTTAGTATTTTAGCTTGAACCAACTAGCTTTTATCTTCCCATTAGTCTAGCGTTTATATTAGCCGAGCAAATCCATTAAGCGGTGAGCGGATTCCAACAGGCTCGACTCTTTTTCAGAGGTGGAGGGTATACCTGCACTACGTTCTTGCGCGAGGAGTTTGTACTTGGGCTGTCACCGAGTCGGTGGGAGGAACCTGCTCAAGTGAGAATAATTAACTGACCTGTTAAAATAAATAAAGCTGGTAAAACTGAAAGATTACTCTTTGACGGAATATTTTCATTTCTTATCGTGTGTGTGCTGCAGCAAAAGTCCACGAACGATTCGGCACATTGTAATGCAATGCCAAGAAGATATTCGCCAAAGGAAGGAACGAAGGAAGAAGTGGAGAAGGAAAGGCAGGGAGGTTAACCAGTTTAGCTCAACCAGTTTGCTACCCTACACGTGGGAGCGGGATATTCAAAGAAGATGGAGGGGGAGGCAGTAAAAATTTATTAAAGCTTGCACCCCGATCACACGCCTTTTACGAAATACATAGGCACTTTATTAGGGATGATATATCCTCAGACTGACCACCAACACAATTTTTATATCACAGTGATTTTTTTTTAACGGCTATGCTGTTGCCGATTTGAGCTGCTTCAGGAACTTGCTCGAAGCAAGAACAAGCGCCCCTCTAGTATATACCGGAGTTGACTAAGCTGCAATAAGAAGGCGACAGGGATACTACTATAGAATTTAGTTCTTGTACGCTTTCTTTCTTTTCTTTTCTTTTTTGTTATATATATTATAAAGGAGATTTATTGGGGTTCGTAGCGACCGCCGGTTCTAGCATGCACCGAGCAGTTCCCGAGCTCGAGCCTCTGCCGCGCGCTTGATGCTGCCGATGCTGCTGACTCTGTGCGCACGTTGGTTATCTTCCTTACAGTATATATATATATATATATATATATGTGTGTGTGTGTGTGTGTGTGTGTGTGTGTGTGTGTGTGTGTGTGATTGCGACAAGGTTTCCTTTGGCTACTTCAGATCGACTTGCGGCACGTGGGATCTGGGTATCTAACCACTTCTGCCTCTAAAATTAGACAACTTGAGCCCGCCTAGTGCACGCAGGGCAAGTAATAAGGCGCCGAAACTAAGCTTGCAACGAAAAAGACGCACCAAGTTCGCGTAGAGCTATGACCAGTGCATGCGTAATTAGCGAGAAAAAAAAAGGGTGGGTGGGGCCGAAGTGAAATCCGGACGAGCTCGATAAAACGACGCGTGCCTATAACCAGAACCGGAGGCGTGGCTTTACTCAACAAAAACGTGTGGGCCGATCCCGAAGATAGTGAAGATTAAAAAAAAAACAAAGAAAGTAAAGCTAAATTATGCGGTTTTACGTGCAAGGACCACGATCTGATTATGAGGCACGCCGTAGGAAGGGAACTCCGGGGATAATCGGGACTACCTGGAGTCCTTTAACGTGCACCTAAATCGCACACGTACGCGGGTGTTTTAGGATTTCGGCCCCCCATTGAAATACGGGCGCATCGTGGCCGGTATTCAATCCCGCGACCTCGTGCTTAGCAGCCCAACACGACAGTCACTAAAGAAGGAAGTAAAGAAAAGGTAAAGGTTAAGTAAACGGCTCTATGTAGGAGTAAGATGTTACTAAAGCAGGCTAGCGTGGCGTAGGTCAAGTTAGAGCGGCTCAACGGCGGTTGACATCGAAGAGAGAAAAAGTATTTTGGAGGAAGCCTCTCTTTCCTCCCGAATATCAAACATGGAGAAATATGTAGAAACATGGAGCAGCAAACCACATGATACAGCCCCGGAAGCCTTCTCTTTTTTCGATGTCACCCGCTGTGGAATCGTCTTTGCCGTTTTTTTCTTTATTTCTTTTTTTTTGTAATGGCGCCGCCCCACCCATCTGTATTTTATCGCGAATTGAACCTACTTTTCGTAAAACTTGAGAAAAAAAAACTTGCACGCTAAAACTTGAGAACGTTGCGTTCGTAAACCTTACGAAAAGAAATGACAGTTCCGTCCAAAGGGTAAATCACTGTCAACGATGGAAAGGGTTAGCGTTACGCTTGGAACTCCTCGCTGGTGCGCCAAAATTTCTGGCACCTTTGAAAGCTCTAACACGCCGTTAGGGCATGTAACGACATCTCACAGGCACCGCTACTAAAAGCCGCTACCATGTCCGTTAAGAGCGGCGCCATCAATATTACATCAATTTCAGGTTGTGAGCACTAATAGTGTTTTGATCTTTTTAATAGTCTGAGAATTGGTTTAGTCTAAAGGAAACACGCTGTGAAAGAACTATTTCGTTTGCGCACTACAATACTCTCATTCTCAAGAATATTTCAGCCACGAATATAAGACCTTGATTGAGCAACTTTGGTTGTTGAATTATATAGCACCTATCTTGCACATAAGTAAGGTTATTTATTGCATTTTGGGGTTAACATAGTTCTTAAATCGGGTTTTTTGTTTTCTCGCAACCCAATGTTCAGGATTTTTGTGGTAATTTTTACAAACGATTAAGACAAGCCATGGTCGCTTTTAGGATACTACCGTCTTACTTTAAACAAACAAAATCACTTACGGAAATATATTGGGTGCTCTCTCTTCTTTTTTAGCAGATGCAGCAATTATTTTTTTTTTTACTTCACCAGGGGATCTTTAAAATGCCCCCAATGCACGGGATGTTGCGTACTCCAGCGTAGCGTATCGTACTGCTGCCGAGTTGTAGCGGCGCCTGCCTATCGAAGCTCGACCGACGTTACTTATTGGGTAGCGTGGCGTTGTCGGCGGGCTGCAGGCATCCGGTAGATCATGGCGACCAAGCAAGGGCGAGACGATTTCTAGCGCGAAACTTGCACGGTTTATTCAAAGGTTGATGAAATATGAAGACAAGAGAATGAAGTGATTAAAAGTACATTTCGGAGCCCCTTAAGTAGGCTCTCAACAATCGTGGAAGGGAGCGTGCTTCCGTCGATGTCACGTGACTGGCACAGAAAGAGGGCCCCTCCTCCTCTTGTTATACCGAGCCTGCTGCAAGGAGGAGGCCGTCCCGCCTCCTGGAATTGTAGACGCCTGTCCGTCTCTTCTGCGCGTTGCGGGTACGTGGAAGTTCTGTAGTTTGTTCGAGGAAAGGGTCTCTCTAAACTCGCACACACACACACACACACACACACAAAAGAGGCCTGTACACTGCGGGGCTTCCGCCAGACCGGCAGACACTCGAAATGGTCATGTCGAATTAGGAAGTCACTCTTTATTTCGACGAGGCCTGATGGAAGAAGGTCGGGTGAGAGAAAGTTCTTTCTGCACGTGGTGCGGGACGCCAACCATCGCAGGTGAAGTCACACCTCATTTCGACGAAGAAGGTCGGATGAAATTCCTTTCTGCACGTGGTGCCAAACGCCAACCCTAACAGGGACCACGGTTGTTTTTTCCATTTCACCACCATCGAATTGCTGCCGCCGCGGCCAGGATTCGAGCGCAACACCATAGCCGCTAAGACACCGCCACCGGTGAGAAATCAAAATGCGAAAATTGAATAGATAACATAAATACGCTTATTAACTTTTTTATTTATTTACTTTAGTGCACATATTTCAATGTAAGGATTGTAGCTAGTGAGTATGGAAGGCATATCGACTTCTTCGCGTATTCACTTGACGCTGATTTCGGCAGTTTATCTTTCTTATTTTATAATTTTTGTTTTATATCATCATGGCCCTGCTTTCACTTGAGGATACGAAATCGTTGCTCTCTGATTCTGCCTGTTCGTTACTGCACATCAACGGGCGTAGTTTGTGCAAAAATCATGACAGCATGGCTGCCTTCTCTGAAACGCTCTGTCATGGTTTTTCATTTCTGTGTATTACTGAAACGTGGTTAAGCTCTTGTGACCGCAGTCTGTATGGTTTTCGCTCGTACAATGCAGAATATTGTCACCGTGATTCTGGTCGCTACGGCGGCTTGGCTATATTTATATCGTTTGTAATTAAGTACAAGCGTATGTTTGATTTGTCTTTAAATGTTTTGAACTGTGAATCCATGTGGATTGAACGTAATGTTTCCCCTTTTTGCAATCTTAACAATTTGATCATTGCATGCATTACCGTTCCCCCGTCTTCATATATCCCGGATTTTCTACGCAATTTTGCTGCAGTACTCAACATAAATTCTGCTGAAAACAAGAAAGTTGTGCTGGTTGGTGATGTCGACATTCATTTATTGGACACATATAACAACAGCACAATAGCATACAGCGATTGCTTTCTTGGTTTCGCGCTTCAGTCCCTAATTTCATCCCCTACGCGATTATCACCCAACGGAAATGGTACTCTTCTTGACCACGCTTTAAGCAATATCACACCAACGACAAGCGCAGGCGTCATTGATGTACTTATCACTGATCATCTTCCCGTACTTGTAACTTTCGCCGCAAAAGTACCTCACTATAACACGTGCCGTTTCACTTCTAGGCTAAATCAGGACGACTATATCAATACAATTCATAATACTGACTGGGCTAGCTTCCACTGGGAATTTGCGTGATCCTGAAAGAGCACTAGAGAGTTTCTGCTCCTTGTTTCTTAAAGCTGTGTGTGCAAACACTAAAACGGTCAAATGCAAGAATATATTTAAATTTCCGCATAATCCCTGGTTAACGAAAGGTCTGTTAGCTAGCATGCGAAAGAAAGATAATCTATATAGGAAAACTAAAAAACAGCCATTCAATGTGAGTCTAAAACTTAGGTATTAAAAAGATATAGTAATCTATTGAATAACCTTCTAAAAAAAAATCTAAGCGACTTTATTATGAAAAAGAATTTTGTAAGACAAAAAATATCCGCTAGAAAGAATGGAAACTTTTCAATTGCTTTTTGAATAGTCTGCAGGTTAGTAGAATAATTGATAAACTAAATTATGAGCAACAAATCTACACTGAGGCATCCGGCATTGCTAACTCGTTTAGTGATTACTTCTGTGAGATACACAATAATAGGCATGTCGCTTCATCGTACCCTCTTGCACGTTGCACCCATACATTTTTTTCTCTTTCCTATCACCCCCTGATGAAGTGCGTTCTACAATCCTGAATCTAAAATAGCTCTAGCATCGCACTAGATAATATTTCTGCTTATCACTTAAAGCTCGTTGTTTCATATATTGCGGAAGTATTAAGCAATACAATTGATCTCATATTTAAATGTGGTACCTTTCCGCGCTCACTTAATAAGGCCAAGTTAATCCCGGTGCATAAAAAAGATGATATTACAGATGTCCTAAACTATCGCGCTATCTCTTTTCTGTCCTCAATTAGCAAAATTATTGAAAAATTGTTTCTTAAACGTATTAACAAGTACCTAGAAAAATTTAAGTTACTAAAGCCGTGTCAATTTGGTTTTCGTGCAGGTAGTTCAACCAACTTAGCTTTACTATCATTAATAGATTTCTTAAGGTATTCCATCGACAATGGCGACTTCGTGGGTTCTGCATTTCTTGATATTACTAAAGCCTTTGACACCATTATTCATAATATTTTATTTACTAAACTAGAATCATTGGGTGTCAGTCGTCCACCTTTAGCTTTTTTTTTTAAGTTACTTACTTGATCGCGAACAATCAGTCTGCATAAGTGGCGTTTACTCAAATGTTAAGTTCATTAATCAAGGGGTACCGCAGGGCTCAATACTTGGGCCTTTATTGTTTCGTATCTATATTAATGATTTACCTGATTGCATTAATCTTTCTAACGTTGTCCTTTACGCTGATGATACCACCATTTCCATGTAACACAAATCGTTAACAATGCTAATAACTAAAATGAACAACGAATTGAACAAAGTTATTCAATGGTGTTCCTTAAACAACCTAATTTTGAACCCGATTAAAACTCAGCTTATGATCTTTAAATCAACTCAAAAAGTTCTCCCTTATCTACAGCAAGTATCCATAAGCCACCATTTAATCCCAGCGGCCGATTGTGTAACTTTCCTTGGCATAGAACTAGACCCTAACTTGAAGTTTAATAATCATGTTGCTTATGTTAGGCAAAAAAACTGCTTTTGGTAAAGAGCTCTCATTAAATGTCGTCCATTTCTTTCTGTTCAGGATCATTGTCTTTATACTTTGCCGTCATACATATTCACTTTACATATGGCATTACTACGTGGAGAAATACATATAACTGCCACCTTTCGTCCATACAACAGATTCATAACCAGGCCATTCGGATTATTACTAACAGTTGTTTTTACTCTAATGCTTCTCCGCTCCTTTAGGCTAACTTCATTCTCACTATATCTGGATTGTTTAAATTTCATTTACTTATCACTCTATTTAAATAACTTAACAAACAGCTCGCGTTTCAATTAATTCACTCTAGGTTACTTACAAATAACAATAGCACTAGTTTTGCCCATGATCACAACTTTCTATTACCTAAATGCAACACGAATTATGGCAAAATGACTTCCTCCTCCTCAGCGATTCAACTGTGGAATGACTTACCCCATACTCTTAAATCATCGTCATCTTCGCATGCATTCAAATATGAACTTAAAAATTTTATTTGTATAGCTAGTTGTCCTGATTAACTTGCTTTGTATATAAAGTGTGTACTTCATTTACAAATAGGCTATAACAATTTAGATTGGTAATGTGCGATTTTTTTATTTTTTTATTTTTCATGTATGACTCCTTGTATAAAAATCGAATGTATTCCTTTTCACTAATTCGTTCACTTTTATATACTCATATATTCATAATTTTACACTGCTGTATTACTTAATCATCTTGTGCCGATGTTCTTGTTAACCGAGGATTCCGCTGCAGTCATTTGACTTTGAGACTCTCGCCTGCATACTATTAAGAACCAACTATGTATCTTGAAAGAATAATCAGCTGAAACTGAAACTATTTTTGAGGATGGGACATATTTCGAGATATGGGCCGTCAAACTTCCGCTGAAGTATGCACTGTTATTCCACTTATTTTTTTAAAGAAAGCGCTGTTTTATACATTGAAGCACAGAAGTAACGGCAACGCCAATGCATTTTGTCGGACACTTCAAAAATTAATATCTCGAAAATGGCAAAGTCTTGCAAATTTGTTCCAAGTCAGTATGCCTTGCACAATCACTATAATTAGTAGATTGACATATGCGCAGCAAAGTAATTAATTTATTAAATAATTAGCGTTATTATGTTGTTTGTTTGATTAAGTAGTTTGATTTCTCGTACAAATAATGGCCGCCTCAGCGAGTAATTTAGACGCATTACGAATGTACGATTTGAAACAGGCAGTTTTTAAAGTTTGGGTGCAGCTATATAGAGACACCCTGTATAATGGCAGAGAGAGATGCTCTTAAATCACGTGACTAACTCATCTCGTTAATTAAAAGAAAGCTTTAAATCGTGGGCTCCTATCTATAAATACACGGGACAGGACTAATCGCTTTTCTCGGCAAACGCGGCACCAAATTTGATTAGGTTTGTTGCATTTAAAAGAAAAAGATAAACTCTAGTTACTATGGGTAGCGAATTTTTTATTTAAGTCGTCAATTTCTTTATAAGTATTGTCGAAAGTCGCAACTGTTAAGAAAACGAAACTGTCATGTCTACGACTCTGTAACTGAGCAATGAAAAACGATATCACAATTGTGTACACTGCATGTAATAGTACACATAAAGCAGACAAAATTATTCTATTATAGATGGCTCTCAACTAGAGCACTAATATGTAAGTAAGACTTTTGCGAAACATTTGTAAACAATGTAAAAAATTCGCGTGAGATATAAATTGGTATATCTAATTTGACCCGTTTGGATGCTCTAATGGATGCAGTTTACCAAACTGCGAAATCTGTTCTTGGTGCAGAGCAACAAATTTGCAGACTTGGTGCTTCTATTTTGTTCAAGCTCACCAATTCCTGAAAATTCCTTTGAAGAAATTCACGTTCTAAATAAAAATTACGCTTCCAACAGTCACTAGAATTTAACTTTCTATCTCGAATGCCACAAACTTAATTAAAATCGGCGTAGTGCATACCTCAGAAAAGCCGCGTTTACATGTATTTGAATACGCGGCATTGGAGTTAGTTGGGTCCGAGCTAAAGCTTCCTCTTAAATTCTCCTTGATAGGCATTATTAATATATGTATTTAAAAGAAACAAGATTCACAAAAACTACAAATATAGAGAAGGTTCTGGCGATCTCCTCTTTACTTCGTTCACCGCACTTTTTAACCAAGAAAAGCAGTACGAAAAGTATCGCACACGGCTGGTCATGCTTCACTTTCACTTTATTACCTTAAAGACACCCACTGTGGCGTTAGTACATAAGGGGTGGGTGTACAAAAGACGACAGGTTGACCATGCCAAGACGAGTAATGAGTTCGTACAGCTTCAAAGAAGATATGCTTATTAGAGGGAAAGCCTTTCCAGTCTACAGCGACACGTGTAGAAAAAAAAAAGACACAGAAAGGCGACAGTACGGGTTTGAGGGACATGTATGACTTGTACGAAGTGATATGCGAACGTGTGATGATTTTCCTTATCTCCCAAGCCCTTGTTGACGCACTAATATTATCATACGCGTTGGGAGCATTCCTGTGTCGATCCAACAGACATGTGGGGCCTTTCGTCCTTGCCTGTGGTCGTAATTTTTTTACTGTTGCTCAGTATGCGCTGTCCCCAGGCACATACGCAGTGGGGTGCCCCCCCCCCCACCTCCCCGCCCACGCCATCACTCCTGACACACATTCCTAAAGCGCCGACAAATCAATTTATTCGGCGGTCAACCGTTTGCTGCCTTTTACAGCGAAAGCTGTCCATATATGACTAACCTTACGTAGTTTTTTGGCGTCCGTCAACAGAAAAAAAAACAACACATAATATGGGCCGATCCTGGCGATGTGAAAAAACAGTCCAAGCCCAATGATACCCCTGTGGGCTAGGAACCTGCAACGCGCCCTTCGAAATTTGCGGGATGGACCCACGTATGTTCAGTGCTTAACGCCTGCTTCACCTTTGCCGCGGGTCAGCCCGGCATTGCGCTACCTTCGTGTCCACCCGCGGCGGAGGTGAAGCACTTTGCTTTTCGCTTGAGAGCTTTGTCGTCAGCTCTTGCTGCCGTTCTGTCTTCACAGAGTGGAATGGTTGCTTTTGGATGGCGGTAGTTATCGGCACCTCCTGGGATGTGAAGGACAGTTTTCTCATCGATTGGGTGCCCGCGCGATTAACTCGACATGAGTTTAGTTGTTACCATCTATTCAACGATCACGCGCATCGATGTTGCTTCGTTAGTTCAACCTTCTTTGTTTAGGCTGATCTAGGGAACAGGAAAAGGATTCCCCTCGTTGTCAGCTGGTCTGTATACTCGTGGGACGAGTTGCGGCTGGAGAAACTGACAGTTGCGGTTAACTTTTCCTTTTGCTTCATTATTTCCTCCAGTGACGGCTGGTCGCGACGCTGGCAGTTCCTCGGAACCACATACCCGCGATACGGGTTAGATAAGGTGGAAAATAAAATAATTCAGGACAGCGTCCATCATCAGACGCTGCAATAACCGTTAAACCCATAAGCAACATGACTGTCCCCCGTTACCTCTTCTGGTTTTTGCCTAATTCTACAGCACTTCTCGTGCAAAATTGGCAACTGAAGACAAGAGACAGAAGGAGTTGATAAATTAAGCGATCTCCTAAGGGACAAAGCCAAGGCAACAGCCAAACAGGAAGGGAAATAATAAGTTAAGAAATTTAGCCGTTGTTTGTGAAAATAGTTATAGATATTTTTTTATTTAAAAAGTACGTAGAGAAAACGCTGCCCGAAAAAAGATCCTGGATACGTGCCTGGCTGTTCCAATAAAATCAGTGGAATACCGGTCAACTTGACATATCAGCCAACCTCCATTGGACGCGTAACGCAAATAGGTAAACATTCTCCCAGTGTCACTGCTACCGTGCGTAATGCAGGGCAACGTCAGAGCTGCGTTAATTCACTTCCCAGCGCATTAAAGTGGTTCACATGTATGCAACGTGCGGGAAATGCGATGCCAATGCGCCATTGCCGTGTTCATTCAAAAGCCGTTACTAAAAACGCAACAAGATTCACTCAACACCGGAAGGTGATGAATATATTATATTTTTAGCACTGCCATTTCTTGCCGAGTGTTAAGAGGAAACGGGACATATTAACATATTCATATATTGCTATTATATATATTTTTTATTAATATTATTAATATGACTCTCTTGACCACTTGCTCACAAAAGACGGACAGCGTTCATTGGTTTTGTAACACCTACATTTATTACAATCCTCAACGAAAGGGGCATACCTCGGGGGAGAAATCGGATTTAACCCGATGTTCATAAAATTTGTTCAGGGCGCGAGAATCATAGATCATTGAGTTTTACCCGAAGACAAAGGAACCTATGTATACGCCATAAATAGGCATACGGCACACATATACATGAATATTATACGGAACATCACGACAACGGCGAAAATTCGCCTCCAGTGCCCACATAATTCCTATCGCAATAAAATTCGGCACAGTTTGCTGGTATACGCCAACTTTTCACGCTCGTGCATCGTCGATATTGCGAGAGCGTTGGCGAAGTCGGGAACGCGTCTCGAGTGTCCTTAGCTGGAAAATCTTTTTAAGGCCTTAGCATTAGGAGCGTCAAGGGGGGGGGATGTATGTGTGTGATATACGGGAAGCCAGACACGTGATAGAAGTAGAGAGCGATGGGAAAGTTTAGAAGAGCAGAGTGTGTGCGTGTGCGTGCGTGCGTGCGTGCGTGTGTGTGTGTGTGTGTGTGTGTGTGTGTGCGTGTGTGTGTGTGTGTGTGTGTGTGTGTGTGTGTGTGTGTGTGTGTGTGTGTGTGTGTGTGTGTGTGTGTGTGTGTGTGTGTGTGTGTGTGTGTGTGTGTGTGTGTGTGTGTGTGTGTGTGTGTGTGTGTGTGTGTGTGTGTGTGTGTGTGTGTGTGTGTGTGTGTGTGTGTGCGTGTTGAACCAGACGAGAGAAAACCGAGGGGCCTGATTTTTGTTAGTCACATCTTGAGCAGCCAACTGACAGGAAGAACAGCATAGGGGCAAATATATCTAGTTCCAAATTGAATTAATTTCTTTATTTCAATTAATAACTACAAATAATGTCCCCCTTCGTAACACTATTTGTCGGCTTCTTATGATGTGACTATATGTATATTTACATATAGTGTAACTGACGTTGGCCTGCTTCGGACCACCGCAATTTGCACTTCGCTCCTCGGAGAGGCAGGACGAATGTCGAGTGAGCTCCTGAACGACACTTTTCAAAATGGTGAACGCGGTTTAAATCATGAATCCGGCACCTCAAAGACGTGCGGCGTAATGCTAACCATTTCTCTAGCGTTTACAAGTTAACTTCCACTGATATTTTTTTTTTTTTTTGCTATTTGGAGTAGTCTACCTTAACTAGTCTCGCGTGCTCGTCGGCAGACTCGTGCTTGCTCCCGCTGCTTCCTCATTTTTTAGTGTTTAATTGCTGAAAAAATCAGCCCCATGTTAGGAATAGGGATGTTTACTTGGAAAATATTGTATAAAGATATCTTTACACAAAAGTTTCCAAGTAAACATTCTCACACGCCCTATTTCTGCGTCTGTCTTGAATACTTTGCTGCGCTTGCGAAGCGCGATGCGATCGCAGATGCAAACCCGTACAACGTCCGCAACTTACGTACGGAGTACCGAGCAAACGTATAAAATCATCGGCCGTTCCACTCTGTGAAGGCAGATGACCAGCGAAGCTGTGTAGCACACGACACAGAGGTGGTACAGAATTTTGAACTAAGGTACGGACTCATTTGGCGTTATTTTTGTATACATTCGCATGGACGACGGGACCGCCACCCCGAGGAGCCGGAATAGACTAGACACGAGTGTCGCTTTGACGTCACCACGGGAGAGCGGAAGGAAAGAACGCAAGCGCTTGGAACGCCGACAAAGAGAGGGCGGTGCGAACGTAGACATGGCCGACGCAGGTCAAAGTGTAGTGTCAGTTCTTATCAGCTTAATTTCTGATACGGCTTCTATCTGGACCAAGATGTCAGACTTGTTTTTTCAAGTTGGCGGATTGCTTGAATCCGGCTTCACCTCCGCCGTGGGTCGGCCCGGTATTGCACTGTCTTCGGGATCGGCCGACGGGTTTCGCACACGCACGCGAAAAATGATCCGAAGCCTAGCCACAAGCAGCTTCGTTGTAAAATAGCATGACAGCTATAGCAATGGGACTGAACCCGTCAGCGTATATGTCACAGTAATCACAAAGATATCGTCATTACCATTACTAAACGATGAAAATAAATGTTTACATCTCACGTCAGGCTTGCATTTGTGTCGGCACTCGGCATGGCGACGCGTGCTCTGTTCATTTTCGATTACGAATTTTGAAAGCGCCTGCAGAGGTACAGTCCAGCCAAGCGGCGTCATCGTTGAAACGGTACTCAGAAAATGAGTGGACTACTAGAAAGGCATCAAGATTGCAGCTGTGATATCATGTGCTCGCTTTTTTTTAAACGCGCTGGAGATATGTTGAACTAAAAGGCTTTTGTTACTTGCGGACTGTTTTAAGGGGGGCACTTCTGTAATTCTTGGTAGTCAGCTAAAAAAGACGTAGTTGCCAGTAACTCGCAAATTTTACTAGAGCAACCGTTACCGCTCTGTTCGATAATAAGTAGTCCTTTGCAGTAGCTCTTCGGCTCCCAAGACAGTTCTTCGACGCGCGTCGTCGTTTGCGCGCACTGTGGCAAACAATGTTGCACAAGTTAAAGCTATTACATCCATGCCCTCACGAGGAGGTCATCGTAAGCTTCGAAGACGCCACTGCCTCACCCCTCCCTTCCGAAAAAAGAAAAAGTTCCCAAGTAGGGTCCTGGCTTCTATACTGGTAAACAACTCTAGACTCCTCAAATGTGAAAAAAAAATTGAGGAACCATTCTATTGTGGAGGTGGATGACCAACGAAGCTGTAAGCACATGACACAGGGTTAGACAAGCGTACATACATTTTAACGCGATAGCGTTAAGGAGCTCGTGTCGCAGAAAAGCCGGTGTCGTCGGTGTCCGCGGCGTTGGCCGTGAGCGATAAATCACGGCAGGCACTTCATAAGTGAAAAGCAACTTCCAAGATGGGCTGGGTGGGAATCGAATCAGGGTCTCCGGAGTGTGAGACGGAGACGTTACCACTGAGCCACGAGTTAGATGCTTCAAAGCGGTACAAAAGCGCCTCTAGTGAACGCGGTGTTGCCTTAGAAACGAGCTGTTTCTAAGGCTCAGGCGTGCGTCGCTTGTTCAGGCGCACATTTCGTTGTCGCGCCGAACGCTGCGTTGCTCGACGCTCACCGCGTCCGATGCGGGGCGCGTTGTCGCTGCGCCGTAGCCCATTGTCTTACACCCCTTGGCGGGTCGACGGGAACGCTGTCGCGTTCCACTCTTGAAGGCGAAGCTTAAGCGTCCTCCAATTTTATTTTCATCATTTAGTAATGGTAATGACGATATCTTTGTCATTACTGTGACATATACACTGACTGATTCGGTTAAAGCCTTCGACGGATCCTTGGCCAAAGTCTGTACACGACCGCCGTTGAGTAGTTGAGTGACTTGGAGTGGTGAAACCAAACTCTTCTAGCACAAACTGAGTGAACCATTTCTTGTATGGTTTTGAAAGGCCCGCATTGAAGTGTCCAACGACGATCACAGAGGTAGTGTCATCACGGCTAACACTTGCAAAGTGCCTGGTCGTGAACTTCTCGATATCACACTGGTGTGTGCCTGGAGAGATATACACAGCGGGTATCGCAATTCTGTCTCTCATTTGTACGGCACGGACATCCACATAGTCGGCGACATCATCCTCTTGCGACTCAAGAGGACGTTGGTCAAGCGTGTATGGTTGTACATACACTCTGTCGTTTGTGTATATGGCAACGCTTCCTGCTTGTGAGTCCATGTGCGGTTCACAAACGATTGCAGTATACCCCTAGACTTGAAAAAAATTATTTATTTATTTATTTATTTATTTATTTATTTATTTATTTATTTATTTATTTATTTATTTACAGAGTACCTCTACATCGCCATAAAGGCATTACGTAGGGGGAACAAAATATAACCAGTAATACAGAAAAGCTTTTGGACAGATATACTCACAAACAGAAGCACTACAATAGCACTTAGAGGAAGACATACAAGCAGTGTGAAACAAACAGGTTTCAAGATATATAACACATACATTTGTTTTACAAGAGCGCCGTCACAGCATAGAATAAAATAGTTCGTTATTTGACACATTTACTATATCATTTGATAAACTGTTCCATTGTCTAATTTATTTAGGGATGAAAGAGTAGTAACAATTGTTTCTTCTGCAGTTATAGCCTGAGATATTTTTGTTGTTATCACAGCGAGTCGATATGTAATCAGGTTCCTGAAGACAGTTATTGCGATTGGTACCTGTCTGACTGTTATATATTCGGTGCAATAGTTTGAGCCTTAACTTCTTCCTTCGCATATGTAGTAGATCCCATCCTAAAGTGACCTTCATTTCGGAAACGCTAGAGTGATTTCGGAAAACGCCAGTGATTTCGGAAGGCTAGAGTGAAATCTTGATTTATTTCATTCATTCATTCATTCATTCATTCATTCATTATTTATTTATTTATTTATTTATTTATTTATTTATTTAAAGGTACATCACAGGCTCCGGTCGGAGCATTGAGTGATGGGGGATTATACAATAAAATAAGTGATGAGCATGAACAAGAACAAAGTAACAGTAAGCAGAACAAGAAAATGCATCATTATACAGTCTTAGTTTGTAAAATGAGTATATAAGCGCTCATGGAAATGTTCACGGTTAGTGATTAAAACAATGGCATCTGGAAGATCGTTCCAAAGTACGATGGCTTGTGGCAAAGCCGAGGAATTGAAAGCTTTCGTTTATTATTATTATTATTATTATTAGTAGTAGTAGTAGTAGTAGTAGTACTAGTAGTAGTAGTAGTAGTAGTAGTAGTAGTAGTAGTAGTAGTAGTAGTAGTAGTAGTAGTAGTATAGTAGCCCCATAAACCACGAACATTGCCTAGAGGCACATTAGATGTATCAGTTGGAGATTCAAGACCTCCAATAGAGGTTGAGATTGCTCTAGTTTTCGTAGAAATAACGTTGGCGGTACTGTCAAGTCCTTTTTTTACGTTGAAAAGATGTTATATAGATGTCTCTGCTGGATATTCGCTACATTTTTTTTTTAAATGTTGGTGTAAGGCTGAAATGCGCTATAACCGCGTTACCCATATGACAGCTTGTACATTCACATTACTGTGTAGTAACAGTTTACCCTATTTTTTTATTGGCGGACCGTAAATAGAACATAACATTTCAGAAACATTGCTGATAAATAAAAGCTCGCGAGACTGCCTGGTGTATCAAGGCCTTTTGCATATTGCTTGCTATGTTGAATTTTACGTCCTCAGTAGGCGCTATGTGACAAGTGCAAGGGGGAGAACTCAACACAAGGTCACATGATTCACGCGAAGCATAAGCGCTCACGCGCGCCCGCGAGCGTGGAGAATCCCTATTCTTCAGGACCTCACACCTGGTACATGTATACCATTGAATTACACCACATTTTAAGAGTAAATTGAACGCGCAAATAGGAAAGTAGATGCAAACATGATAGTCATGAACTATAATTTGAGCCCGTCAGAAAACATGTATGTCATATTGAAACTGAAAAGGAACGCCTCTGGGAGGACAACTATACATGTGTGGTCGAAAATGTTGACAGGTACTTACAATATGCATTGTATGCCATGTTGTATATATATATATATATATATATGTGTGTGTGTGTGTGTGTGTGTGTGTGTGTGTGTGTGTGTGTATGTGTGTGTGTGCGCGCGCGCGTGTGTGTGGTTGTGTGGGTGTGGGTGTGTAGACGAACTTTAGGTGATACTGTTCAAACGGTGTGCACCAATAAAACAAGCTACCAATTGGTGCTTGAATGATATCCTGTGTACATCCAGCATACGTTACCTGGTAGCCTGACAATCATGTGGATAGTAAGTCCTACAAACGGCCACGCTTTATCTTATAAAAACGGCACGTACGCGAGACGTAACGTGTACGTGACTTCAAGACGTTGACGTTTGGTTCAATTATAGACGTTGAAGAGACGTTCGTGGTCGACAAGTTGGTATTACGGGCGGAGTGCTTGAAGTCTGCTTCACGCCCACCGCGTGCCGGCCCGGTATTGCACTACCTCCGGGATCAGCCCACGCTCACCTTTTTTTTATTGTTGACGCACAAACATGACAAATACGTACATGGAACCCTAGCCACGTACCACTTCGCTGTAAAAAAAAAATAGGAAAAAAAGGGCAGAGTTGAAGGTTTACAAGCACAGCGAACCGGCAGCTCTAATCACAGTTGCCATAACAGTGGCGGTTAATTCAACATCCTTGTGGTCTAATTTTTCCTATGAAGCTCGTATTTAAATGCTAAGTAGCCTTGCTTGCAAATGTGCAAATTTCCGTGAAGTAATTTACATACTTCTGGAAACATCGCAGTGATTAAGAGACCTCCTCGAAAGCATGCAGTTCCCATTGGCAACATGTATATTTGCTGATATCATTGCTTTGTGGCTTGTTCTTCGAGTATACGAACGCCACTACTACCAAGTTGAAGACATACGATTATTGGCAAACTGATGACCTACAGCTGTGAGGAGACCAAAATTTACGAGCACGTGATAGGCTGGACATCTGCATAAATTACCATTAGGGATAATGTAACTGTTTCCCTAGTGCAACAAATAAATATGGGGCAACCTTTGGCGAGCTTTCCAGCTTTATATTATTGCGTAGTATTGTGTTGCAACACATGCTATGGTCGATACGGAAGATTACAGCTTAGCTATTATATTGAATGAAATCAAAGGCGAAGTAAACTCGATGTTTTTGAGAACTCTACGCAAATATTCAAAGTAGCACAGCAAAAAGCATGACAGGAAATACTACTCTGCAATGTAATCCAAGAGTGTATCAAGCTAAGCAAAGCTCAACTGTATAATATGTGCTGCTTGCTCGTGGTTTTCTACTTCTCGAAGATAGACCAAGCTAAAAATATTAGTGTACATTTTGCCGAAACTGAAATTAGCTGATATAATGAACCTGCTATGCAGAAAAGCAGTCACTCGGCAGACGTTAAATTATACTTTTCACTCAAATTCGCACGTGCGTACTTTATCTGGATCGCACCCAGGCCAGTGGAGCTGCAGTAGCTCGCCAGCACTGTCGCAGCAGCCGCCTGGCAATCAGAGCTACGACCTCAAACCCACAATGAGCCGTGACTACGGCGGGTACCGGACAAAGGAGGCAGGAAAGAGTCTTTAACTGAAGGAGTTTGTTCGCCACAGTCACAGAACAACAATCAACAATAACAGGCAAAGCACGGGGCGAAGCACTGGCCCTCGGGCGTTTGAGTTGCTCCCAAAAGCGCCCGCGCTTTTGGGAACCTTCCTCGAACCTCGAAACCTCCCTCTCGGCTCATTGTCCATGGGCCCTATAACGTAAAACTATTCCAATATGTTTCTATTCCAATCTCCTGACGTCACATTTGCGTAACCACCTACGCAAGCACCGGGCGGTTACCCGCAGGGTTGTCTGAACAGACCAATCAGATGCTCTCCTGGTTTATAGGAGGTCACTTATGTTTGCCTGAAAACGAATAACATTGCCTACACTGAGTGGCTTGTCTTATCTAATTGGCTGACAAGAGGCGAGGAGAACGCTCAAGTGGAGAGGGATTCGATGAGGCAGAGCCAGTGCACTGAAAATCGATGACCGGATGAAGAGGGTGGCGCCTGCGTCTACGATTGGTCGGCTTTCCCTTACTTTCCCGAGCTTGCGGTGGCTGCTCGAAAATCGCGGCGGCATGCAACGGAAGCTTAAGAATGACGCTAAAACGGACCCTCAGCAAAGAATAGTTGGCAGAATGCGCTGGTAAACGTGCCGAAAGTGCTCGAAAACGTTACACGGCCACGCAAGAAGATTTATTATCCGCAAATACACCCATGCTCTCCGGCAGGTGCGAGTAGCCAGCACCTGAGCGATCGGCGGCAGCCATCTTTTATTCATTTCGGAACGGGGCAGCCTGCGGCTATTCAGAAGACAATTCATGAGGTTTTGTTCGGCATATTAATGCATCTTTAATGCGTACACGTCACTTTCACGCGGCGAGTTTTCGCGGTTTTGTGACGTTGCGTGACAGGCAGGTGAAGTGGGTGCAGCCCGAAAACTTTTGACCAATAGCCGGGGGCTAATGGTGAAAAGGCGTCGAATCAGAAATAACTGTTTTTCTTTTTTCTGTCAAATCATGCATCATCAGTGTGTACAGATCATATCAGATGGGGAGGTATCACGGTTTTTGTGACGTTGTGGGACACACAGGTGAAGTGGCGGCGGTCGAAAAAAGTTTTTAACCGATCGTGGAGGGCTGATAGGAGAATTGGAATAGAAAAGTTTGGAATAGTTTTACGTTATAGCGTCCCATATAGTCTCATTAGCAGCCACTACGACTCTTCGTACGTTACTGTCACGTACAGGCACCTCCGGCACCCTGCACACCACGATCTGCACCTGTAGTTAACGCAAGTCATCTACCCACTTCGCCAAGCGCTGGGCTAGTCCATTTTCTGTTTAGGACGTCATTTAACCCACCTGCTACTACGACAAGGTTGCATCCGTGGGCATTTTCCGCGATTTGCTTTTGCTCGCTTCATGAAAGCACTCAATGTCCGTCCTGGAAATGCCCCTACTGCCACTCTTTTGTCACCTTTCACCCTCTCCGTAATTGCCTTTGAACACCTAGCCAGGTTCGAGTCGCCGGCGATAATCACGCTTTCCCTCTCTCCTACTGCCGAGGCCTCTTCCTACTTCCCTTTGTCATTCGCTTTCCCTCTCTCCTACTGCCGAGGCGTCTTCCTACTTCCCTTTGTCATTCTTTTGTCTGCGACTTGGACTTGACAAGGGACATTGATCCCCGCATTCCTGCTTTCCCTTCGTGTCCGCATCAAGGTAGGTGAAGCTCTTTCCCGCTACCCCCTCCACACATTGCATGCATTCCACGTGCTTTGCTGACACTTTCACGTCGCAAGAATGCATTCCCTTCTCATGGCCATTCTCGTTCACGATGGCGGCCCTGTTCAGCTTTTCCTCAGTTGCTTGTCTTTTTTTTTTCCACCACCTTCCATGCATCGCACTCCATGTTTAGCTTGTTTTTGAGCTCTTCCACCTGTTTGACAAGCTCTTCCTGGAAGGTCTCCATTTTCTTTAGCCTAGCATCGACAAGACAGTGACTGCAAATTGACTCGATTTGCTCTCTATTCTCATCCGTCCCCTCATATACCCTCCTTTTGAGGGTCCTCACACGCACTGCACGCTTTACCGTCTTTCTTGCCATGTGTTGCACTTGGCTTTTTCTAATACAAACACCGAAGCTTCCAGAGCACGTGCCTTGTACGAGAGGCCAATATGCACAGATTCCAAATCCTTAAAATGCCCTCTCACCAATGCTTTAGAAGCAATAAATGCCACAAAGGCTGCATTAAGGTATGCCACGGGCGCACACGTGTTCAAACAGGCGGCCATGCTCTCTCTATCCTACCAAAGCAATATTCCCAATACCAATGCACACACATACAACCACTAATAGCTAATAGTTTCGGGACTTCCAAACTACTAAAGGCTATAGAGACTTAACGTCCCACATGGTTGCACATGCTGAAACACGTGACGCAAAAGGATGCTCTCACTATCCTCTACGAAACCAAATATACACAAAAAACACCCGCACACACGAAAACAAAAACAAAAAACTGGCCAATTATTATTTAAAGGCTAAAAAATACAGCGCCCTCGACAGAGCACCGCATTAAGTTGGCACCCCTGTTGCCAGACAAGGACATAATCTTGTCATGAAGATCAAAATCGATGCCCAAGTTGTTGGTCATGGTCCAACCACCATATATACCGTAGATACCATAGGGACATATACCTCTTCTGCGAAGCCGAGAATCAATCTACATTTTACTCTGCATTTGCGAGTAAGTAACACTACAAGGAAAGCTTCATCCACAGTACAATACATATATATGTGCCAAGTAAAATCTGCTAAGCACATTTCTATGCAAAATGTTATAGAACTTGAATGCGCGTGTGGTTTGCGCAGAGACGATTGCAACACAAACACATTGTACTAGAATGTGCGCTACGACGTAGACCAGCCTTTATACATATACAAATATTAATAGATCACATTAAGTAGCCATTCCTTGTCAGAAATTTATCTTGCAGGCGCCTGGCAGATAGTGAGACCATTTGGCAACCCTCCTGCCTGAAACATCCCTGTTAATTTTCTCTTGGTCACCACCACACGGGTATTGTAGGTTTACAGCGTCACTACACGTGCAGATTTAGTGGATGTAAGAGTAGACCGCTTGTGCTCATTAAAAAATAAAGGCAGAAGGAGAGTGCCAAGTTTCGTACAGAACATATGAAAGGAAATATTTCAGTCTACTAATTTTGTTACAACATTAATAATCACGTTTTGTTTTTGTTTGGAGATGTAGGATGTAGAATTCAATACATCTGCAGTGCTTTCACCTTACCTTGTCATGACACAAATGAAGGTCATCTAATCGCATTTTTCAAAGCCATCAATGCCTTTAATTGCTGTAAGCCACACAACAGTAGGGCTGAAAGGAGTGACCTTTTTACTGTGGGTTTCAGCCCAGAGCACAGTAACAAAGATGACTTTAACCTAAAGTTTCAACTTGGCTCAACTATGATGGTCAGAACACCTGTTTGCATTCCTATTTCCTATAAATACTCGTAGTTCTAGTCGAGCAGACAACCCAAGCTATTGTGTAGCGAAGCACAACAGGAAGTAGTACACTGAAAGAGAAAAATGGCATGGGCATCTAACTCGTCCCTCTTTGCATGGTTGCAACGTGTTGTAGCTACTCAAGTATGCTATGCCATCTGAATTCCTTATAATTTCCAGCTTCTAGCTGTCCTTCTAACTTTACAATTCCTCCCTATGCATGCAGCACACATCGACCAACATTCACTGTGGCTTCTGCCATTTCTTGCTTATTTTGCAACGTATAACTCTACGCGTAAAAAGTTTGAAGCAATTTCAAACGCCCCTCAGTATACTTGAGCAATATGTGCAGTCTAACATATTCCCCTTAACTTTAGAAGACCCCTGGCCAACTGACTTGAGTCAGTCCTAAATTGAGGCCAGAACAGATGTTAAAGTAAAAGAATAGTGGCCATCCAATGGTGAAATTTCTACACAAGCTTAACATGTCCTAGCGGATTGTGACAGCATCTGCTTGGGCCTAACTGAATTGGACTGAACCAAGTGAATTGTACTTTAAATTGAATCACCGTATAAGGAGATACAGCCATTGCTTAGGGACGTAGCCAAAGGCTAGTTGAGTTCTAAAGATAGATTACATGGATTCAAAGTAACATACGAAAGTAAAGCAAGAAAACCTCTGCTGCATAAAAACTGGCCAAACACACAGAAATGCAGTAAAATATCTGGCCCTGTACAAATGCCTGTGGCCACTTGCGTCCTGGGAAGGGAAATTTCCTTTTCTATCTTTTCTTCTCGTATTCGGCCTCCTTACAGAAAATAAATTCTAAAGAGGTATTAAACAATGCTCTACCTGCATAAAATGATTGGGCGTTTCTGCTTAGTATCCATTTCAAGAGGGTCTGACATGTATAATAACAAATATGTCATTTTCCATGTTGACTACAAGGTGCGACTGTCGGTTAAGAAAAAAATCATACAGTAGTGAAGGCCATCAGCCAGAGTCAACAAAGAAAGAGTTAGACGAAGCTGCCGTTGAGCGAATGCTTTATTCCTGTTATTTGTTCTCTCGGCGCTTCGCCACATGCGTCCTTGTACAACACTTGTTAAAAAGCTTTCCCACACAGCTGTGGACTGATTTTGCCATACAAAAAATATATGTGTACATACACACACACTCCAAAATGCACATCATTTTATGTAAATCTATACCATGGTATCAAACACGATTGTGGTAAAACGTGTGTGTATAATAGCATGTATATAATATATATATATAACTTCAAGTATACAATATATCTCATATTTTTTTTTTCTTACGAAACAAGTATGCAAAAACACGAGTATGGTAAAAATAACTTTCTTTTTTATGAGGGGGGGGAGGAAATGTAAAAAGCACGGGCAACAAAAAGTATTCTTAGGAATGAGTTGTTCCAAGTGAAGAAATGTCCTTTAAAACAAAGCAAGCCATTGTGTGTGTTTGTGAAAGACAGAATGTGAGAAACTGAGAAAGGAAGAAAAAGAGGGGGAAGGGATAGATGGGAGAGAAAAAACATAGTATGTGTGTGGCAACAATAAATATATACCAATCCTCCTATGTACAACAAAGTGGGCATCGTCGTCGTCGTGGTACGTGACAAGTTAAAAAAATGCCTCTGCTTCGCACGACCATGCGCGTGCGCGCGAGAAACAGCAAATTGTTATGACCCTGAGAACATCTCTCCTAACACCACCAAACACATCGAGTGAACAACAGCTTCATCAGAAGAGGAGTATTACAGAACAAGGCATGATTTTGGCTCTTCGGCCCCACCATACATGACACACGTCTCCCGCACCCCGCTTATGCAAGATTGCCTCCCCTTCACAACAGCGAGTAGCAGCAGGACATTGAACAGACAACAAGACAACAGGCTTCATTTCACCGGAACGCTTGCCGGACACCACCCGGGCGCCAATCTCTCAGGTACTTGGTCAGTTTTGGTTCATGCGTGTGTGTGTGTGTGTAGCGTGCGTGGCTGTGTGGGTGCACGCATGTGCGATTTGTGTGTGTGTGTGTGTGTGTGTGTGTGTCCGTGTGCGATGCCTCCTTTGTGGCTGAACACTCTTGTTAGACTAGAAAGCGCAGATGGTGTTTTGGGCATGGAATAACCTTGCCCTTGATTGATGATGAGGGGCACACTCAGATCCAGACAAGGCAGCGAGTCTGACCTGCCACATATCAATAACTGCGACGGTCGATTATCAAACCCATTTTTTATTCAGAGCAATTTTATTCTCGGCACGTATCGGCTGTACGGTGCAAGACGTGCTAAACCCGACAGTTTTGTAAACCTTCTGGCGCTCTCGCAAATGTTTCCCCAAGGCACAAACAAACTCAGATTTGTGACTGGCTTTGCTTAAATAATTCACTAACAAGCCTCTCTACAAAATACTCCAAATATAAGTAATATCTAACTATGATTCAATAAAATATTTATAAATAACTGCAGGTACAAGTGTAAAGCATAGTCCAGCAGACTAAGTCTTGAAGGCAAACAAGGAAAGTTTTTCAGCGTTCCCTCCCTCCAAGAACATGTCTCTAGCTGCGCATCATGTCACGCATGACACGCACGCCGCACAACTGTGAAGCAATGCAATTGCATTGGTAAAATTAAATATCTTCAATTCGCTGATCATTCTGCCAAATCTAACAAAGGCACAAATGAGTGTAAGCCAAGCAACACTGCTCCATAGTAAGCCAGGTGGGAGCTAATGCCAAAGTTATGGAGACGTTGCTCCACTCAGCTAAAAAATTAAGCCTTTGACTTGTTTGCACATGTTGACACATGGCAAATGTACCAGACAATTCATAAAGTGCAACCTTTCTTTCGGCACAATTCTTTGGTTAGGCCTTTAGGTTCATGCCTCATGTATACACACTGCCAACATCAGCTATCTTTCAAGAAAATGTGCTCGACAATGTTGTGTTATTGCGGCCTTATTAAACTGCAAATGCTTGCCACCTAAGATGGCAGGCAGATAAATTGGCTAAAATCTGAACTAGCAGACATCTTCCACACATCTGCACAAGCCACTAGAGAACATCCTGCAAGAAGCTGTTTAAATACCTCTATCAAAAAGAAGAGGCCATTCAGATCACCTGCATTACTGCCAACCATTATGACTAATTTATTCCAAGCTGACTTTATTACTGCGCATATACACTACAGTTCAGCAATGTCCACTATAAAAGAAGATCACGTGGAGTGCATAAACCAAATCTGAATCAGCCATTTTATGAGATACTTATGAGACAACTATGAGACACGCCATAGTGGGAGACTCGATTAGTTTCGACCAAATGGAGTTCTTTAATGTGCACTTAAATCTAAGTACCCATGAGCGTTCCTGCATTTCAGCCCCATCGAAATGTGGCCGCTGTGACGGAAAACAAAGTCTGGTGCGGAGCAAGAAAGCCTGCTCCAGGTCTACCATTGGGATTTATAAAAGCAAGAACCAAAATCTGAAATTAAATATTTGCAGATAATGGTTCTAATTTGCACCAACTGGCCAAGGAATCCCCCCCCCCCAACACTGTTTCCCATTGGTACTACTTTTGCATAATGTGGCCGCCGAGTGCACTTATCAGCGTTGAAGAAAGGGAACATTCTCTCGAGTTTTGTTAAAAGCAGTCAAATGACTTCCTGTCCATAAACAATGGCAGTAATTTTGTAGTACCGTTAAAAACGAGGATGGCACACTAAATTCTACTTAATGCCATTTTGTATATGTCTGACGACAGCATTTTGACAACACTCTTAATCACTGTCTTGAAACTTCACTTGCCGACACAAAAAGCACGAGAACACTCGAGGATGACGAAAACTGCCACATGCAAATGCCTCTGTCTTCTTTTTCTTTTCTTCCATTCTCCTTGTGCTTTCTTGTCCCATTCATTGCCAACAAATTAAGCCATACCAATTTGCCCGACTTTCTGTCCTTCTGATTTGTCTTCGCCTTGACAAATGCAAGCCCGCTTGCCAAAATGATGGTTCCAGCGAGAAACCTAGGTCAACCACTTTTGATCATTTCAAGTCTCCACTTTTCTGTCATCCTCAGCCTTGTTTGACTTTCTGTTCTGAATTTGAAAGGCAGCATGTAAAACAGACTATGCCATCCACCAGCAATGTTTAGACAAACAAGTCCATTCCTACAAGTACTAGATTCTATCTTCGCAGGCTCTGGTGTCCGCCTCAACTCCCTCGGACTTTGAGCACGCGGAAGACCTTCCGGGGCACATCTAACAGATTTCCCAATTACGCTGGCGGGTCGGGCTTCCTTGGATAAGGTTACGCCTAATCATTAACTGAACGTAGCGTAATGTGGAACGAGGCACATGGCAACATTAATGAATGCCTCTCACTGCAATAAGGCACCGCACCGGGTGTTGCATTATCTAAAATCTAAATGATAAAACAAGAAAAAAGGAATGAATGCACAAAGATGAGTCAGAAGCACAAAAAGGTCTGGTGTCACTGTATTTTTCACAAAGAACAACGCAGCACAAACTGGCATGATGAAGCACAGTTCATAGTTATGATTACGCAAGTTGGTTACAAGTAGCTCTAAACAATGCGGTCAGCAGAACTAAGGTGAACTTAAAAACCTATCTTAGGCCATCATGAAGCTCTGTCGGTGATGAAACGTAAAACTCTGCTCTGAATTCCTGGGTATGCCTGTGACTCGCATGCCTTGTCTGGGCTTGTGCTACCCTTCAGCTAAATGCCGTTCGCATGTTGGGTGGGGGGGAAATAAAAACGGCCCTCATGCCGCCCCGACACCGGAAGGCATTCTCTCAGCCTACAAAACGTGTTGAGGCCCCATTTTGTTTGTACCTTGCAAAGCACACTTGACGGGACAGAGACATCAAGATATCAGCTCTTATTGGAGGGAATAACATGAAGTGCAACCAATAAACCAGGAGTATAAAGCAAGTTTCTTAGATGGGCGCAAGATTTCCTGCCGGCCCCTTCTGCCGAGTGGTTTTGATTTTCACATCAGACGTCATATCCTCAATGCAACGATTCTGTTTCTTCCAACAGAAACAATTGGTGTTGATGCTGGCTCGGGTGTACGTTATGCGCACGTACAAAGTGGAGCTCTCTCACTTCCAGCCTCAGCTTTTGAGGCTGCTCTACTGTCAGCAATAAAGGTTTACAAACAACAGGTTCTACAAAGAAACCAAATGTTTGCGAGGCCTGCGCACATAGCAAAGATTTTAGAGTTGCAGTCTGCAGCAGTGTGTATGTGACCAACACACTGGTTCACCGAATTAACGAACGACTGCATTCCTGAACTGTGCAGAGATTCAATTTCCTTGCAGAACCTGCACCCCGTAAGCTTGGGCCACAGATAATACACACATTTTACACATATCTGCACATATGTGTGCAGTATGCATGTGCACGTAAATGTACACATAAGCGCACACATGTATACATGCACTCGAACATACGTACACATGTGAACATGAATGTATACATATGGACGCAGGTGCGTATATTGCGTACATGCTATTGCACGCATCTGTGTGTATACAACAGACTGTGCATACGCACACATACTATACTGCATGTCCTGCACATATACTAGTGTATCCTTGACACATGCTGTCAACCGTGCACTTCTGTTCAACAATGCTTTACTGTCGACTACCATTACACGATGCTAGATAGTTTGAGAAATCAAGACGAACCCTCAGAGGCGCCGTGTTTTAGGGTTAATTACTGTGAACCATCATTTAGTCAATTACTGCACATGAATTCCTTTTAAGGATAAAGTGAGGCCAAATCTTGATGTCTCTGCCCTCTAATGAGCTGTCCTACCTCTCTGTAGGACGGGTAGGCAGCTCTATGAAGTGGTGATGATGTGATGCACAAATTGTACAGGTAGCCTGCACTCTTTTCAAGAACGTCTTTTGACCGTTGCCAAATCAAGCTGACGTTTCAAGCAAAACAAAACTAATAGCAAAAAAAAAGGTGGAATGGTAGGCACCAAGCCTTTCAAGATACCTGAGCTCTGAAAAAAAAAGAAAGAAAAACATCACACACATTTTTGCAGTCTCTCTGCATCGGTGCTTCCAATTACCTCCCCTTAATTAACGAGGCCTCCACAGGAACTCTACTAAAACTTGGGCCAATACAACTCATCATGGGTGCATCACAGAATCATTTGATCAGTTAATTTGCAAGCACTTATAAAAAGCGTATTAATGCAAGCTTAGACATTGTGCTACATCAATCTGCCCTCTCACCGGCAATGCAAGGCCCAGATTCGTGAAGCTGTTTTGCTTGCAGCAACAGCCCGCAAGAACACCTTGCAAGAGCAAGTGTCGGCCAATTGCCACAGTGAACGGTGAACCTATGAAAGCACCAGTCAAAAGAGAATCAGTTCTTATGAATTGAGAGCTTCATGAACAACAGATGGTGCAAACAATTTGCAAGATCTAGAGCCGTTGAATTGTCATGATCAATTCTGAGCCAGTGAAGCCACCAGTCAATGAGCAACAGTTCTTACGAATGAAAAGCTTCACGAATTGGGCCCAGCTTGCACCCCCCTCACAGAGCCAACATCTAGAATGCCTGCAAACAGCAGTCTCACACAAGTCATGTTCAGGTTGTAACTCCTATTCAGGCGCTTTCACAGAGAACACTGTCCTACAACGACCAGAGCCAAAACGCCCAAGCAGGGACCGGCGGCAACATACAACCTCGCAGACGACAAGTCACGTTTCTATACAGCTCAACTGCTTGCAACAAGCGACCATGGCGGGAATATCAAGTCTCCCAGCCAGCACAGTTCTTGCACTGCAAACGATGTCAACGGCGCAAAACGCGGCACAATGTAAATGACAAGCGGCTCGCGAAGATGTTCATAAAGCTCATTGCGACCAAAAACAGCTTGTTGTACATGGCTTCCGTGAAAAAAACGGGAAAAGAAAGCTAAACAAAACAAGTATGCATGTCCAAACGAGCCACGGTAGAGCCAAAAACTTTGTTAACCGGAATATAGTCAAGGACAGTCCCTTACCATATACTGGCCCGGTTTAGTACAAGTGCTCCTATGCGTCCCCTTCGGTGCAGGGCCAAACCAGAGTTCACTTAAATGTGCAGCGGGCAGCACCACCGTTTCAACAAAAAACAACTGCGACAAGTGTGTGATATGAGCACTTATTTCGGGCCTGGCCATGATGTGTGTGACCTCCCTGGTAGGCCGGATGAGAAGGTGCCGACCCAATGAGGGGAAAATGGGAAGGCTTTCTTTTTTTCACATGTGTATATATATATATATATATTTTTTGTCCACAGGGGATGCAAGTCTGCGAGACAAAAAAAGACACTTGAGGAGTGTGCGCAATAAATAATGCCCCTCCTAAAATCTTTTTTTTTCTTCTATCTTCTCCTCGACATGCCGCGCGAGCAAAAAGGCACACAAGCTAAAAAGAAACAAACAACAAAAAAATGAAACGATATAATTTGTTCTCTGAGGAGATTCTCCAGTTCGTGCAACGAAAGAAAGCAGTCGCAAAAAAATTGTTCGCCACGGTGCACTAGGACGCCACTCAAGTTCGGCGCAGTGTGGTAGAGGCAGTGGGGTACAACGCAACTGCTAGCTGCACTGAAAGCAAGCAGTCTCGTCCCAACACATGAGCATTCCTTGCGGCATGGGGAACAAGTGGGACCGGTAAGGTTTGCAAGTTCTGGTGGTAAAGTAGTGGCGCTCGTGGTTTTACGATGCCAAAGAACTCGGATGGCAAGCAGAAGCCTGACAAACGCTGTCTTTCAGTCGAAACGATGGAAAGACAGTGCATGCGTAGCGATTGCTTTCTTGCCAACAGTTGTTTCGAGCTGCAACTGAACAAAAACATTCCAATCTACCCAGTTTATGATTCTTTTGTAGGTGTACTCGTTTTTTAAAGTAGGTTTAGCACAAAGCAAATGACCCTACATACAAAGAGGATGAGTGCTAACTAACAACTACTTTCAGTTACCGCTTGTCCAGTGTCTTTTTGTATGTGTGACCATTTGCGCCTGACAGAACTTACTCAAGAAAGAATGCGCCAACATGCCCAAGAACGAGCTCTACTCAAGTACATTTGTTGCCATTTGGGAAAAATGATGCTGCTTCCATGAGACACTTCCTTATCTTTAGTAACAGCATCAGCCCTAATCTGCATTGGTTCTCAACCAAGTACAATTGTACTAAAGCTAGAGAAATGATTATATTACAGATAATCAGATTTCAATTGTGCTCCACATTCTGTGCCATGATATAACTGCAGACTTCGATAAATAACTATAATTAAAGTTCAGTCACATGCGACAACCTTGATAGACTGAAACACACTAGCAGCACCGCAAGGTTTAATTAAAGCAGCAGGAATCATACGTAAAGTAAGCAGAAGATAAACATTTATAAGATGATAGCATGCAGAAGTAAAAGTAATTCTAAGCATATAGCCAAGGTGCTTGACTATATATATATCTTTTTTCAAATAATGTCATGTTGGACTATTAGTTAAAGTAACATGGCATTCCTGCACACATCAACGTTCTCTGTGCACAAAGCTAATAAAATAAGAACTATTGTCACACTACTTTTGATTGAAACTTGCAGCATGAATGGTGGTAAGAATTGGTGGCAGTAGACGATTTTCTTGTTTCTTAAGGTTAGACACCAATGTTTAAGCTGGCAATTCACAGAATGTTATCAGGTTGCGTCAGAATGAGGGAGCAGCACACAGAATATACCAAACCAATTATTTTAATTATATCTGGATACTTTTAAGAAGCAGTAGCTCATACTATCAAGTATGACAGGCTTTACTAAGTTGTTAAAATAGTCTTGCACTTATTAAGTGCAATGTAGCATTCTGTTACCAACTAATTGAATGGTTAATTGGTTTAGCCAACCTAAATGTATATCAACAGATGATGCCAACTTTAACAATAAGCCTCCTAAAGAACAGAGGGGGGGGGGAGGGCATTATGCGTATAGAATTGGAAAGTTCTTACCGTTAAACAAAGAGTGCATCCAGCAAAAAAGTTAAACAAATTAGTTTGAAAGTGGGCACAATGCACAAAAAACAACATAAAGGAATGAGTGGATGATACAAACAATGCAGTGTTTGTGTCACTCTCTTCTTCATGCTATGTGGTTTTTCTTGTTCCTCCTGCCCGGCGATTTGATAATAACTAGTCCAAATATACACAGTACAGAAGCACAAATGAACTAAACCCTGTATTCTGATGCAATAGTCTGCAGGTATTTGAACAAGGAAACCAATAAGTTGAGGGTGTGAGGGCATGTTCCGCTAATTGCCCTTAGTTTGACCTAAACGACGCGAGTGCAACTAACGATTGACTGGAAGAAAGTAACTATTTAAAGAGGCAGTTAATTGCCCAGCCTTAACAACTTCATCAAGATGGTATCTCACAGCACTGGGGAAAGTGAAGCTGCGTGCTGCAATAGTCTGCAAAAACAATCTTTTACATAACGTGCTCGGCTGTGCTTTCTATAAAACCTGCTGTATTCCATTACACCTAAGGAGGAGTGCAAGGCATATATGGATCTTCGGTAGAAGCCACCAACTTGCTTGCACGGGAATTTTACGCCGCGGCAGCATTTTGCAGTCGGTTCAGCGTAATACAACACTTGCATTACTTGCCCCCTATTTCATCCACAATAAATCTGAGGCACATATTTTTCTCTTGCGATGCCATATAAAAAAAAATGCCGATTACGCTGCAAAGCAACGGTGGTGCCATCTATCATTTCTTCAATGCCAAAATGACAAACCGCACCATCGTTCCGGTGCAGCGCAAGGGTCAATACGCGTGCACTTTGGACTTGTCCCGGATGAAACAGGCCCAGTATTTGCACACAAACGTGGCGCCAAACCGAACCCGCTGCAAAGCAGTAAACACATAGCTAATGTGTGAAATTTCAGCACGAAGGAGCCAGTAACACATGTGGAATAGTTGCGCACACTTGCTGCTGCTGCTGTTTAGGCAACACTTGGTTAAAGCCTGGTGCCATTACTTTGCTACCACTCTCATACAGTATAGAAATAAACAGCTTGCAACTGCGCCCTACAATGCCTTTGGAAGCAGCATCATTACATGCAGGCGACAATGAAAAGACCTGCCAAGAAAATCTGTACGAGAGGTTCCCAACCCTGCTTTCATGTATAGCCTGCTGCGTTCTCTCACATCCACGCTGCAGCAGTCTAGTGTAACAAAACAATGAGGTAGAGCAGGGGGCTGGCAAAGTCTCTTTCACCGGGTCGAATGGCATTCCTAGTGCATCGCGACAGTTATTGCTCTCTCAATTCTCTGGACGGGCGGGGAGCACTGTGATGACGGCGGATGGAAGACGCCTTTGGCACGGGGCCCCCAGTGGGAGTCTTTGGCGGAAGCCAGGAAGCAAGAATAGATTGGGGCCGGAGGAAACTCCACTCTCCGGCACGACCAGATAATGCCACAAATGCTCCCGATCGGCACCCAAAGCCTGTTACACGGTGGCGCCACCTGGTGCTGGTGAGCGATATCACCACAGGGCTGGCAGCTCGTGTACTATTCCACCACATGCCACCAACCTGTGCTCCCCTGTCTGAGCCTTCTGCCCATGCTACGTGCAGCAACATTTCGAGCAATGAAACTTGCTGCGAGTTCGTGTCGCCAGGTGGTGCCAGTGCAATGTGACCTCATCGTGGTACATATACCTTATAGTTCTGTGACATTGCTAGATGCCATCAGTGCGAATTCCTCTGCCCCACATGCCTTACACTTTTCTGTGACGTTATCTGGTCGCCGGCACACACTTGTGCCAACGAAGAGGAGTTTTTTTTTACCCCTGTTCTGTCCATCCTTGCTCCCTGGTGGAGGCCCTTTCTTTTTGTACTCCAGCAGTGGGGGGGCTGGTGGAAGACTAGAGCCCTATTCGTGCTGAGATGTGAAGCCCATTGAGCCGGCTCTTGAGCGGCAGGCAGTCCGGCGCCAGCACGGGGACTCCCAGCAGTGGGCTGGCCTCCTGCCCATCAGGCGCCACCAGAGGGATGACGCCGAGGAGGCTGGCACCAAGTGCACCACGTGCCGCCTGCACATCCACTACGGGGATGCAGAGCGACGGCGGACCCTGGCACCGGGCTATGTGCGCCTGCTGCAGGCACCGGTAGCTGAACTGGCGGCCGCACCGAAGGCACGGCAGGCGCCGCAGGTGGCGCTGCCGCGTGTGCGCCAACAGCTCCCCCTTGCGGGAGAACCGCCGCCGACACTGCGGGCACCTGAATGTCCCCCCCTGGACATCCAGGTGCAGCTGCGCGTGGTACCGGTAGAGCGCCTTGGAGCCGAACAGCTTCCCACACTCAACGCACAGGAGCTGACGGCGCTGCTGCTGCTGCTGCTGCTGCTGCTGCTGTTGCTGCTGCTTGTAAGGAAATCGTGGAGAGGATGACAAGCTGCGAGAAGTCTCCGCCTCCAATTTGATCGGAAGCGGTGCAGAGTAAGGTGGCGCTGCAGCCGGTCGCGCCTCAGTAAGGTCGAGGGGTCCCTCAGTTGTGGAGGTGCTGGGCGGCATGGGGGCCCGTGGCGCTGCTACGGGTGGCTCAGAGAGAACACTCTGCACGTGCGTGCGCACGTGCCATTCAAAGTCCTCTTCGCTGCTGAACTCCATCTGGCACGGAATGCAGGTGAAGGTCACGTCCGGGGGACGACCTGCCGTGGCTGCATCCACAGGACAACACAGTAAAAAAAGATGCATCTGTGGCACATCTGAAGCAACTGAAGCATGTGCCATGAAATACATTGCTACTCGACATAATTTTCTTCCAACACACATAAGGGAAGCTTTATGGGAAAATAACAGGTGGAATGTCAATGCATTTCACAGGAAGCGTGCAAGCCTGTCTCTCAAGACTGATGAGAGTCTTGTGATACTAAGCAGACGTGCATTAGGTAGCTAGTGGCTCGCTTCAATTTCACAACTGCAACATGTGCCCTGCAGTAATCAGCGAAAAAGTGAATTTGTGGATTTAAGATAGTTGATTATCGCAAGTTCTTGATGCCTACCAACACGAACAATTTGTCATCAGTAAAGAAAAAGAGCTTCTTTTTTTTTGCTGTCTTTAATCAGTTAAAAGTTGCCACCTTGAATTTCAGTGTTTCCAAGGCACCACAGGAAATATACGACAGCCTGGCCAAAAAAAAAGTTACAGATGTGAAGCTGCATTGCCTTTATCAGCTGCTGCTTCTGTAACCAGACATGTCATTTAGCATGCACTTTTAGCAACTAATGACCCATCCTTAAATAGATCCCAATGCTGTTATTTGTTCAGTGAGCGTTCCAACATTATTCCACAAAATTGCACAGAGCTGCACAGCAAGTCCAATGCAGTTCTGTGGCTGCAGCTTGAACTGGAACCTTAGGTTGCCACAAAGGAAAGTGTAAAGCACAAACTAAGCATGCTGGCAATGGCGCAGCACGAACCACGCACCGACAGCCGGGTTGGTCAGAATGGGAGCCAAGCCTGCGCTCTCGTGGAAATCGCGCAGGTGTGCCGCCAGCTCCTGGGGTGAGGCAAGCTGCCGTGGACAGAGTGGACAGTCTGCTGGCTCTCCCACGTGCTGGAGCAGGTGCGAGCGGCAGATCTCGGGGTCGTGGGCGCTCTCGAAGGCACAGAAGGGGCACTGCCACATGGACAACGCGGCGGAGGACGGCGGTAGGGCCTGCTGGCGCTCTGAGATGCGCAACATCACGGGTGGCGCGGCCTCGCCTGGTGGTGGCTCGGGCGGACTCAGTGGAGGCAGGCACACCGAACTCAACGATGGCGGCGGCAATGGCGCTGCGGGAACCGCCTCCATGACCCCGCCGCCAGCGTTGTTCTTGATGTGACAGCGCCGCCGGTCGAGCACGTCCGTGGACACCTTGTGCCGGTTGCGGAGGTGGTGCAGGAACACATTCTTCTGGCGGTAGCTCTTGTCACACAGGCCGCAGCGGTACGACGGTGTCTGACTGTGGATGGCCTGTGGGCAACACAAGGCAAAGGGATAAGAGATGCTTGCTGGCACAGGACAAATGGATTTTCGTGGATGTTACTACAGCCCTAGAATGAGAAGAATAAGGGCAACAAGAGCAACAGATGGAATCAAATGGTCAGTTGCCAGTTCCTAGTTCACACACTTTGTGATGCCTGCGATTGGAAAAGGATGCTTCACATCGACCTCTATGGCCGAGTGGCGCTGGCTAACATTCCCAAGGTTATACCTGAGGAAGTCAACCGGAGTATGGATGCCTTGGTAGCTGCATGATAGGGAACCACATTCGTTATGTAAAAGACGTGGGTTCAGCTTTAACCTCAAGCAAGTTGTCTTTTTGTCCACTTTAATTTCTTCTTTTCATTATTCTATTTCTCTATTTTAAATAAAAGACACTTAATTTCTCCGAAGCTTCCCATAGGTTCATTGTGTGTTCGCTTCGTGTGGTTATAAACACGGTCCAAAGTGTTGGTGGCTGACGTGCTCAAGACTAGGTGTACACACACGTTTACATGTGAACAGTTGCAGAATTCAGGAATTGTGAACATGAGAAACTAAGCAAGAAGGCAGATTTTCCTCTCCCCATTTAGTGTCACACTAGTGTTAAACTCATTCACAGATGATTAGCGTCAGGACTACACAGCAATTTGCGTTCAGTGATGCTACAGTCACACAGCACATTTTCAAGTACAGTGGAATCTTGGAAAACGGAAATTGCTTAAACGGAACGCCATCCTCATGGTTCGTCGGTTTTGTATTCATGCCACTGTACTCAGCTTCGTCTCTCAGTAAATGGAACTGCTGGTAAACGGAACCAATTTCCCTGGTTCCTTGAGGTTCCGTTTAAAGAGAGTCCACTGTATATCTTAAGCAAGAGAGGTGTCCTACTTTGTTTCTTCCTACATGCACTTCATTCTGGTGCGAGAGTACCTAAAACCCTCAGAAATGGTTGAAGGGACAGCGGCTCCCCTGGCTCACATGGCAGAGCACCACACACAAGTTGCAGATGTTTCAGATCCCATCAATGGCATTCCTTCCACTCTTTTTGCTTTCACTTTCTCATGCGCATGAACAATAGCGGCAGAAAAAGGCCCCTGTGGAATTAGAAATTTATGGTCTCCAGCTCCTCCACTGGAGGCCAGCTCGCTTCTGGTACTTGGTTCCTGGACAGATGATAACAATACTAATGACGAGTTAAAAAAACTGTGTAACTTTACGCTCAACTGTTCACAGAAATGCCCGTTTGTTTATTTGCAAAGCTCTAGCATAACTGACAGGAGCTCACGAACAGTGCAAAATAGTACCATCACCGAAAATGACAGAGGAATGCAGTTAAGTCCTCATGTGCAGTGGCTGTATTGAGAATACATGACATTGGCGATGGGCAGAGACGCAGAAAAGTACATGTGACTAAGCTTCCATCATGTCCCAGCCAAGAAAGCTTCAAATAAAGAACTCTCAGCCTTGACTTAAAACCACAAAGCTGTCAGGCTAGCAGCCAGGCAAGGAAAATTTTGCTCTAGAAGCATTTACGATTTCCAAAGGCACTGCAAGAAATATAAAAATGTCTGGCCAAAAGTAGAGCGTGTGGTGCCAGTGCCATTGGCTGTGTTTCCCTTGAATAACTGTCTGGCGAGTGGCTGCCAGGTTCTTTGGACCTGTCCCAGCATCCTTCACTATTTTTAGGGCATGTTTATTCTAGACAATGAGAACCTCCGCCTAGTCGTTTGTCTGCCCCGCAAAAAGCCCCAAATTGTCCCAACCTACCCATGCAGTCGTTGACTGAAGGCATAAGGGTGGTACAAAACAAGCGCACGCCACATCAATCACTCGTCTACTGGGGACAGCCGTCCCGGCCCGAACGAAGCGGACAGGAGCACCAACAAACAGACAAACCTTGTGGCGCATGAGGGTGCCCTTCTGGCGGAAGCAGCGCCCACAGAACTGGCACTTGTAGGGCTTGAGTCCCTGGTGGATCAGGAAGTGCATCTCGAGGGAAAACTTGCGGCTGAACACCTTGAGGCAGATGGGACACTGCACGTCCTTGAGGGCCAGCGGCGGAGGCGGCTGGGGGGGCGCTGCACCCCCTGCCGCCACCACCGCGGACACACCCGCTCCTCCACTGGAGGCCAGCTCGCTTCCAGTACTCGGCTCCTGGACAAATGATAACAATACCAAGTTAAAGACCCAAAGCTATGCTGCGGGCCATGACAGATGCAGTGTAGGAAGGAGTTGTAGATTAATTCTGCTCCCCACGAAGTTCTCTACGGGGCACCTAAAGCTGTGCGTGCAGACATTACTGTATTTCGCCCCCATCAGAATGCAGCTGCCACAACTGAGAGTCAAACCTGTGACTTGAAGTTCACAGAAACAGAATGCCATGGCTAGTGCCCCACCGTGGCTGTTTCCTGGACAGATGGCACAGCTACAACGAAGAGGGCAAATGCACAGCTGGCTTGGCCTTGCAACAAATTCTGATATCTTCACTGTTTCTTTGAGTAACCATGCCAAGCTTTTCCAAACTCCTTAGCCTCAAGGAAACACAATGGCTTACAAGAAAAATACAAATTGTTTTGTTTAGAATCAAAGCTAGCTGCTGGTAAAGTAATCCTGCTGACTGGCATATGCAAGAATAAGAGCTCCTGCCGTAGACTGATTGCAGGTTGATTTGACTGCATCTGGCCAGTAGGAGTACCACGGGCAAAGAGTTGCTTGAAACATGTATCCAGTAAGTTTTCTAATGTAAAGCTAATAGCTTTAGAGCATAGAAATTAGCAAGGGAAAAAGTGGCACTTTCGCATGAAGGACGAAGCAATGAAAGCGGTAGCAAAGTTTAGCGTTACGTTTGGACTCTCATTTGGGGCCTTTACTGTAGGATTTGGCCACAATGATGCTTGCTCCATGTTCCAGGAGTTCCTTATGGAGACCAATCGAATGCCCTATTAAACTTGTATCTCGCCATTTTATTGTGCGTTTCAATGAATGATTATTGATTCTTCATACTGTTATTGCTTTCATTTTAACATGCAGTTTCACTTTTCAACAGCATTCACTCTAAGCCCTTCTGAAAGTTTATTTGTGGTTATAACTTGACATAATCCACTCATTTGAATGAATGAAAGAATGTGATGCTGCCTCTGCCCAAATGAGGGATGGTGGACTTGTCAAGCTGTCCAATGGACAGCTTTTTTTCCTCCACACCCCTTCTGTATCTTACAAGATGGAAATAAACTTTCGTTTCATTTCATTTCATTTCTTGGTCAATCCTCTATTAGTGCGTATGAGCCACAAGTGGGGCAGACAACAACGACAACTCCTCAAACGGTGTTCAAACAACACGCGGGTGAGACATATTCGTGCGATGCAGCAAGCAACGATACTCCTGCTGGGTAGAAAAAAGCATCGCCTTGGCAGCTCTGAAATGTCTCTTGCACAAAGAAAATCCTTAAAGATGCTATATTCTATTCCACCCACTGCGGCAAGCATCCTTGCAAGAAATGTTGCAACTTTGACTTATACAATATTTATTTATTTTACTTATTTATTTATTTACAATACCTTACAGGCCCCAGAGGGCATTGCGTACATACAGGAGAGGAACAAGGATATTATGAGGAAATGCAAAGTATACAATACCTTGCTAATCTGACTGTGACATCAAACTTTGCACACATACCAGCTGCTTTTTGGAATTTTCTTAAAGAGATTGTTGAGACATTACATTTTCTAAAAGTTTTTATCAGCATAGAGTATATTTTTAATGTTTCTGGAAAAAGACTGTTTGCCCCAATAGCAGAGGCACAGTTTCCTGCGCCTCTTTATTGCGACTCATACTAGAGATGTTGATACCAAAATGTATTCAAACACATGCACCGAATGTAGCTGCTCAGGTGTTAAATCACTTGTTGCCGGTTGTGTCACATGAAGAGACTATATAGCACTGCTTTATATATTGCAGGGATGCTATCTTTTTCTGGGATGTCCTTCAGAGAACCCTGAAGAAGGACGTTGGTGTAACCCCATTCTCAATTCTGTTTTTTGCCTTTCAACAATCCCTAAGAATCCGAAGATGTTCGTACTAAGTAGCCTACATAGTCTCTGGAAAAATAGGATGCACGATAAACATTCAGAAACCCCCAAAACAACAAAACGTATTTTTGGGAGAAACAGTGCCTTATGTACTGAGGCTCTTGAGCCTCAGTCTGAGTGGATGTGTTTGTGAGACGCATGTGTTTGCCTGCCTGAGTATTAACTAGGTGTGTACCTAAATCTCAACGCTTGTAGAGAGCTACTGTGTTTTTTCCATGCAGTAAAGAGAAGAAAAAAAAGTAGCCATGGTCTAATGGTTAGAGCGCTGAGCTTCCGTACTAAAGTCCTTTGTACAATTGTGGCCGTCAAACAATTTTAGTTATATATATATATATATATATATATATATATATATATATATATATAAGGACCTACCTTAACAACTCAGTACATTTGCACAAAATCATGAAAATTGGTTCAGGTTACTTTAATGATGCCTGAAAATTTTCATTATACAAATCATCACCAAACGATTGTTAAGTTGCCTGGTAGCTGGACAGTAGATGGAGGGATGGTAGATGGACAGATAAGGGTGTGAGAAAAATCTATAAAGTTTTTTTTCAGTCATGGCTCTAGAGTGGCCAGATGAGTCTAGCTAAGTAAGTAAATAGTCATCGCAAAACAAGCCCAGATAAGCAACTTGCAAGGTCTCAAAATAGTGCAGAACAAGCTTGAAGTTCAACCTAGTCAAATTATTCTAAAGATGCGACTCGCTCGTTAAAGAATGAACACTGCATTTAATATATTTACAAAAGCTTGAGAAAATGGTTCAATCCTGAGTGATACAAAGTTGTTTTCGGTTGATGACCAGCATGGCACCTTGTGTGAAGCAATGGCGGTAATAGCCTTAATCGAGATGTCTGCATTTTTGCTTAAAGATGCTCTTGATGTGTACCCACATGCATTGAGGGCCCGGCTTTGTAAGGATTATTTTCCCAGTACATTCTCCTCACCTGTCATCACCAGCATGCCACAACAGGTTTTCATCAGAATCGGTCGCTCAACATGAGGGACGATGAAAAAAGAAAACATATTAAAGAGAAAATTATTGTTACGAAATATTGTCATCACCATCAGCCTATTCATGTCCAGTGCAGGAATACTGCTCCTCCCAGTGATATCCAATTACACCTCCACTCCCCACCATCTTTCATCAGTTGAGCCCATCTTACACTTGCAAGTTTACCCATTTCATCCCACCACCCAGTTCTCTGCTGTCCTCGACTAAGCTTCCTTTCTCGGCATGCATTCTGCAACTCTAACAAACCATCGGCTATCTGCCCTATGAATTACATAGCCAGCCCAACTTTACTTTATTCCCCTTAGGTCAACTTAAATAGCAGCTACCCCTGTTTGCTAGCTCCATCCGCACTGTAGTCTTTCTGTCTGTAATTGTTAGGCGTACCACTTTTCATTCTATTGCTCACTATATGGCCCCTAACTTCTCAAACTTCTTTGGTGTGTGTGTGTGTTTAAAAGACCAGACAAGGACAGGTTTTTAACACATCACTCTTCATGAAGATTTTGGCGAATCAAGGCACTTTATTAAATCGTAAATATTTGAAAATTAGGTTTCAATAAATCGAGGTCTGACTAGTGAATGCTAGGGTGTTTAGTGCAAGAAGACTGCTTTTAGCAGATAGCAGATCTAAAGAAGAAATAATTCAGCTTTCTAACAGATTTAAAATAGCACTCGGCAGATTCCAGCAAATTCTGAATTTTGTCTAAGCATAGTGGTTGCGCAAAAAAAAAAAACAACAACAAAAAGAAAGGCACAGGCCTGTGAAGTACATGCAGCACAGTCATAGCATAAGCCGGAGGAGCAGCTCCATAGGAGCTCCATTTTTGGCACCACGCACTACAGGGTCTTTGCGGCGAAGACTGTTCGCGTCATTTTCGCGAGGAGGATCTGAGCTGTCCGCTCAGCATCGACAGCAAGCTGCGGCTTGTCCTGCTCTCTGCACAATGATCTGCTCAGCCTGATGTTGCCCGGCTGCAGACGCTCACATAGCTCTACGATTCACTTCTTCAGCAGCGATTTGTAACTTGCGAGGAGGTGCCATAACATGTACTGAAGAGCAAGCACAGTGATCCAGACTACGTAGCGCACATGCCTCATCCCTTGACCCGTGGCATGGTACGATGATGTTGTTTATGATGATAATGATGGTTTATTAGCATCCCCTTCGAAATGGGGTGGTGACAAATAGCCACCTAGCCTGCTTGAGTTAACTAGGTCCTGCTATGGGCCGCATGCAAGTGCTATATCCAACACCTACAAGTCGGGACACCTGGTGGAATATAATGGAACTGCAATGCAAAGTTAGCACGCATTGACGCTAGGTGGCGCACATGTCACATCGGGTGCCAAATAGCAGGATACGATTCTAATGATGATGATGATGATTTAATGGTATTCCCTCTGAAACGAGACGATGAAAAACAGTCACCTAGCCTGCTTGAATTAATTAGGTATGTCATAATGTTTTTCGTGGCATCAATATTTATACATCTCCATAATCTTCTTTCTCTTCCTCAAGACTTCCCTATCTACCTCGTGCTGCTACCAATGCGACTGCTACACGAGGTGCCTCTTGGTGTAATAATATGCAACTGCAATGCAAATGGCGCACGCACAGATGCTCCGCGGCGCATATCTCGCATCGCAGGGCAGGTGGCACAATACGACGATAATTATGGTGCCAGATAGCCAGCTTGATTTAATCAGGTACATAATATATTTTATAGCATTCTTGTATACATCTCCTTAAATTTCTTTTTCTTCCCTAAACTTTCTGTAACTGCCTTGTACCGCTATGTGTGCATCCGCTACATGGCCTTCTACCTGGTGTAATAATATGCAACTGCAATGCAAAATGTACACACACTGACGCTACGTGGCAAACATGTGACATCGTGTGTCTCCTCGCACTCTAGGATACGTTTATAGGGCATTTTTCCATGGAACGCTACAAGTGCTAGTGTGGCTCAGTGGTAGAGTAGCCAACTCCCACGCAGCGGGCCCAGGCTCAATCCCGGCGGGAACTGGGTATTTCTTTTTTTCCTCCTTCCAGGTGATAACTGCTATGGGTGGCAGCGGCGGCAGACACCATCGCCAACCGAAACAGGTATTGGAATGAGCCCATAATAGCTTACGGTGTAAAACACAGCAATACCTATTTTCAGCGCCTCTCCTTGACAACAAGTGTGCTGCAATGTTGGTATGTACAACTCTCCGAGCATACTGTACTTAATAGAACACAGAGCACTTTTGGTAAGAGACTCTATGAGCAGCTTGTCATAGATGTAAACGTGGCACACAATAATAGCATACCTTTATGCTCCCTTCCTGCAATTCCAGCATAACTAACATGTTCTCATTACCCTGAAGGCTAGGCAACATGACATGCTGTTCAAATGCAAACTCATTGTATTTTATGTTCAATAGGTTCACAATATCATACAGTATATCAAATTAGAAGACATATACGATATCATTTTTTACCTAAATGGGTGGATCTAATCAACCTTCAAAATTACATCCCCAAACATTATCACGTTAATGTGAGTGCTCGAAGAAAGGAACATGCAAATAAACGCTATGCACAGACATGTACACAAGACTGGGCTCAAACTGTGTACGTGTGTACAGTGTTAACCTGCACATAAAATTTCCTGACCAAAGGTGCATCAACTAACCCATCATGATGTCTTTAGTGCACTTGGAAATGTTAGAAGCTTTGCAGTAAATAATCACCAAAGGGCAATTGAAGACAAACACTATATTAGTCTAGACTGATAAATTATTATTATTCCATACTCTATTATCAAAACTTGCTAAGTGCAGCATATGGCTGCTTTAGAATACAATGTAGTTATTCATTATCAAGAAAAAAAATAACTAGGCCTGAGCAGAGCTGTCCAATATTGATGACATCATGGCAACCAGGCCCTGGAACTTCACGGTGGTGTCGCCATTAGTCTTGTTTTTGTGTTGTTTCTGGCAAATAAACACTTCTCTTACAGTAAGAGTGGTTATATCAGTACTCCAGAAGAGTAATTTATTAATAGAGCTCCAATTATTTTGCTTTTTAGGGTCCATTTGAGAGGAAGCTTTAAGGTAAATGACTACATAGAAATTGTTCTTCTCGGCAACCACTGCACTGAAGTTAGAGGTTTGTTACATTTAAAAGAAAAGAAGTTAAAATCTACTAACTGTACGGAGAGGGTGATTGATGTGATCATATATAAAGAGAATGTTAGAAAATTGCAATGTGTTGGAAACCTAAACCATGAAGCTTACAGCTCCAACTCTGGAAGAAAAGCTATATTAATTCTCTAAACTGCACCAACTGAGTGAGACAGTTAAAGCAGGCAGAATTGATATATTAAACACCGCTCCAAAATATATGACTGATGTGCGAGTGGGATCTCTGTGAAACCCTCTTAAACGTAGTAACAATTTCACGTAAGCCCTAAATTAATGTCAAATCTGTCTGCTTCCGATGCTCAACAAATGCAGCTTTTTGGAAATGCAGTATATGTTTATGGTGCAGAGTTACAGATATGAAAACTGTTGGTTCAACTTAAAACTTGCAATTTTTTAAAATATTGTAAATAAAAAAAATTTAGGCCGTAAATTGAAATTTTTCTTCCTACAGTCGGTAGAAGCCAGCTTTCTTAAACAGAACAAATATCATTAAATATCATTCAAGTTAGTACACCAACTGTCGAATGGGTGCATTTCACATGTATATGAATAAGGAAACTGGAATTGGGCCCGAGATGAACCTTCCTTCTCGGGCAAGCAATGAGGATCCCAAACATTTCAAATAAAACTTGCCAAGTTACTCTTAAAAAGGAAGATTTAGCTCGGGAGCTCCTATTTAAATATATGGTAATGGAGAAACTGTTTTTCTCAGCAACCACTTCACCGATTGTGATCGAGGTTTGCTGCATTTAAAAGAACAAGTTAAAATTTCCTAACTCCAGAAAGTGGATTTTCTATTATACTCATGTATCACATTTACGGCTGTAACTTAACAATGAAAAATTACACAACAGCTATGTAAACTGCCCCTAATAAATACACCTAAGCAGACAAACTTGTTCCACTATACACCACTCTGAAATTTATCACTAATTTGTTAATCGGACTTTTGCAAAAGCGTTGCAAACATTGTATCAATTCCACATAAGCAGTAAGTTCATATATGAAACTTGCCTGCTTTAGATTTTCTAACAGATGCAGCACTGATTCATAAACTTCATGCTTATATTTTTTTTTACAAGTTACCAACCTTTGCAAACTTTTGGCAAGAATTCAAAGTCGTAAATTAATATTATGCTTCCTAGATTTGCTAGAATTTACCTTTCTCAAATGCAACAAACTTAATTCGAATGGACCCAGCAGTTGTCTCACGAGCGCATTTTCGTATTTTACACATACTTGAACGGGCAGCATCAAAGTTGGCCTCAAGCTAAAGCTTGAGGAAACTATAACATATACAACTCGAAGGTGCTACAGGGGAGGTTATTAATTCGTTCACAAGTTCAAATGAGTAGCCTCCCCACTGCAACAAGATGAATTACTTGACTCGCCCTCAATCATCACATTCCCATGCACTCATAATACTGAAGAACATCAAGCAGTTCCAGTTGGTGCTGTTAAGAACACAAAAACTGAAGTAAGGAAACCGGTGAATGAACATACAAGCCACTGTTGGCACTCCTCAATAATGCATCAGCTGAGAGAGCCGCCATAGAACCTTCCTTTCCCCTTACCTCAAAGCATTTCATTTCTCCATGCAACTTATGCAACCACGAGGAAACAACTAATGGGGCAGTGGACACTTGTTTGCTACTTTGCCCCATCCTTTGCCAGATTAACCGGACACAGAAAGACCCCATCTGTGATAAGGTACTCGGTCATCAGACGTTTTCCATTGCTTGGTGTGTGGCCCTTTGCCAAAGCGATGCTGCAATCTTCAGCGTGCGCTGCAAGATTCGCCGTGCGAGCCAAACAAATCACTATCAGGTGATAAGGCGCGCATTACGTCAACAGCAAAAACTGAGCCGCGAAAGAAAAGGGAAAGCGGACCTTCACACACTGACGGCCACCGCTCTATGCAATTTGCTTAGTTATCTTTTGTGAAGGAAGCAATTGGTCATAAATGGCAAATATGTTCAGGGCTGTTATTCCACAGCATTGCAGAAATGAAATAAAGCTGCAATAAGAGAAGCTCTTTAAAAACATTTTGCTGCTTCTCAAGCTTCAAAGTGGCACTTCTATAGAATATGGTAATACGGAGCTTTAGTTGGTCCGTAAACTTCTCAACATTTGTGGAATACCAGGTTGCCAGAGCTATGGCTGGCATTGGTAAATTTAATGCAAAATCTGATGCCATTTTGTCTAAACACAATGCAGCTGAACAATTATGCGTTGCATCAGGGTTATCAAAACAGAAAATAACAATAGTTTTTCATGTTGCCGATTACGTCGCTACCAATTTTTTGCCCCAGCAGTGAAGTACAGTATTTAGGTCACTGCAGCATTGGTTTTGCATGCTCTCTGGTTAGACAATGCGTAACCAGATGTCGCTGCCCCCGTCGTTGCTGTCGTACGCATCTCCGGGAGCCCAGTATTCCACAAGCAGCATTATGTTTACAGACACGCTCTACTGCTAAAAAAACTAAAAACTAAAAAAACCCTCTACTGCTAAATCTCCTGTATACTGTGAACTAGGTAGGTCTGCTCTCCAAGAAAGACTAAACAAACATAAGTTAACCAAGGCATTACATTTTCGCAATTGTGAACCTGCCCTGCCCGGCTTACCTCCAGCAATGTCCTTTGGCAAATCAGAAATAAGCTAAACAAAAAATGAAATACAGGCGGCACCAAAGCATCAAAATTTGCATACCAGCTCGCCATGATATCAAGGGTTTCGCCAAAGTTTCCCTGCGCTAGCGGAGCATGTAGCAATATGGACTACCAGGATTACATCGTAATTAAACTAAGTTAAAGCTGAATGTGCACATATTTGAAGATTCTTTTTGCAGCCAGGATATGTGAAAATACCGCCAAATCTGTGCAGTTTTTGATTACCTAATAACAATATGATTACATATTACTTGGTTGCCTGTATGGCGATGATCTGCCTTTGCTACAATTACCACTCGTGTATATTTTCATATGTTTATGAGTTGATGTATCATGTTCTTGCTCTGACATCTATGTTTCTGTAACATCCCCCCCTCCCCCCTTATACGGGTGTCACAGTACACCTCTGATCACAACTGAGCCCGATTGGGATGGAATTCGTCAGGTGAAATTGTCTCCGCTGCGCAATCTGCTGGAGGGAGCCAAACACGCTTGAGAATTTCAATCCAAATATGTCTCGATCGCAAACGAAAGTGGCTGTGTGATACTGATGCTACTCAATGCTCCCTCCACGGGGCTTGTGAGGCACTGATTATACATTGTTTTATCTTTTTTTTTTTAATGTCAGTGTCATCATTGAGTTAACGACTTAGATATGAAATTGCTGAAAGGAATATTCGGTAGGCCTAATTTCCTTAAGTTGCACGTTGGGCTTGCTGGTATATCATGATGATCCTCTACTTATACCAGTGTTAAATCATTTTACATTTATTCAGGGTCTTTTTTGTTAAGAAGGCATTTTCTGTAGCCCGCAGGCACAGAAAATTGCATTAACTTCCTAATGCCTTGAGATTTAATGTCATTTGCATGGCGCCACACGGGCAAATCAACTGGCACTCACCTTAATGCCATTTGTCACTGAAGGCGTTCGCCAGAACTCATACGACTTAGAAATGCGTACTCTCGACACCATAGCTTGCTCAGAGTGGTTTACTTAAATTATTTGAAACAGCATCCTATTTAGCTGGAAAGAAACTTTTTCAGGCATTTAGGCCGCACATCACAAACAAACAAGCACATCAAGTATTATATAATGCAAAAAAAAAAAACGTAGGAGATATGCTGCTGCAAGCGAAGTCGTGTTAACCGTTGGCAACAAGCATACAACAAGGACGATTTCATCCCCGTTGCCATTGTGCTTCATAGGTTGCAACATTGTAAAAGACAGCGACAAACTATAGCTAGTGCCACCCCCCCATAGTATGCTTATTTCTAAATTTCAGGTCGCCTCGAAGGCAGGTGAAACTTGTGAATGCATGTTTGTCTGCTTATCATTACTCTAAAATTGGTCACTTCAGAAGACGCTGTTATTGACATCATCAGGTAAAATGTCCTTAAAATTTAATGCATGGCAGCTCCGCTGAAAAAAATTTTATTCAGGAACTTAAGGCCTTCACTATTGGATGCCATTTTCTGTGTCCGTGTGGCACGGGCATAAAATGTTCATATTACATATGCAGCAACGAGTGTATATATCCAGATTAATAACTTGTTTTCCCCAGTGCAAAAGAGACCGAGTAAATTTTCACCAAGCACACCACTGTTAACAAATCCATGTAAACACTTTCACATGAACTGAAATCAGATACAAACTCATCTAGTTGATGGCTTGTTATTGCGAGCTTCATAGTGCAAAGAATGTAGCCTTCAGAAACACGCATATGAGATAACCAATGTGGCTGTGGAACTTGTCACATGCAACGTTTTGACACAAAAGTATTCAACGAAACAGCATTCGGTGGATGATGGGACCCCTATGCAACAGAATTCATAAATCATCGAAACGCACTTCTAACTGCAACTGCTATACTGTAAAGCGCACTTTACGGCACGAGTTTTGGGACACGAACAGAAGTGGGAGAGAGAGAAAACAACAACAACAACAACAAAAGATTGGAATCAACATTCTTAGTTACAGGTTGCCGTCTTTAAAATAAGACACCCTGACCACACACTGAAGTTACGGAGCCGTTAAAAATGAACCGTTCGCTCTGCAAATCGGCATTTTTCTGATCAAATGCTGCCCAAACATTACCTTCTCGTACGTTATACTACAACAAGAACTCGAAAGTGCGTCATAACTCGCTAGCACTCTCTCTCTCTCTCTCTCTCGTCCTTTTTTTTTTTTTTTTTCTGGCAAACGGGTACGTTTCAATGAACACGTTTCATGCATTCGTCTTCGTTGTGACACGACACGACCGCGGCAAAGAGTGCGAAAAAAAACGTAAAGAACTGGACACAATATACTACAGAGCGCTATATAGACGAAATTCATGAGGGCAGCGATAGCGCGTGTCGTTAATTAACGCGAAATATGCGCACGGGGTAGCGGGACGACGCAGTGGCGCACATTGCACGCGCGCTACACATGATCGCAGCGAGTGAAAGCAAGCGGGCTTCCCCGCTTAACTTCTCTCACTGCGGGGCGATCGGTGCACTGCGCACTGTTTGCCTCGTGTCACCCGAACGGGAAGAGAAGAAGAAATGCAGAAAGGAAGTCACCCTTGCCTACCGCCACCCTTCCCGACGAAGGAAACGGGCTAGATCGACATCGGGCGCTCGCGATTTGCCCTCGAGGCAGAATCACGGCCGTGCAGTAAACACCGCGCACAGTGCAGTGCGCAGATGCGACGCCTGCGTAACACTGGCCTTTACCTGTGACGCAGGTTTGCCGTGGGAAAAACGCGCGCCTGTGTGCGCTTTGTTTTGATCGTACGCGAAGTGGGTCAGAGGCGCCCTCCGGCGATTCCGGGTGGCCCCCGCCGTAGACGCAAGGCCTACGCACTAGCATCTCGCTCGGCTCCCTACCACGCGGGCATCCGCGCTACGCCCGGGACGAATTTGGGCCGCGTGTCTTGGCCAGCGCGTGGCATGCGAAGGGAGTGGCGCTTCCCCGTGTCCAAGGGAACGCCATGCAAAGCCAATCCTCGCAGCGCGACAAGCGGCGTAAGCCTAAACAATCAACATAAACACTACCTTGTCGAGTCTTTCCATGGCATCCCCCGGTTCCAGCAGCCTCTCGGAGTGTTCACCAAGCATACGGTTACGTTATGTCGCGCGGTCCCGCGCGTTCGACGCGACTACGTTGCGCCAACACATTTTGCCAATTGAGCTACGCGAAATGACGCCCTACGATTCAGAACAACGCCATTTATTTCGCAAGAGGCATTTCTCCGCACGACTCGGTCACTCGGTGTCACGCCAGTTTCGTAGCCGCCTTGGCCAGCACCGCCTGATTTATAACCACAGTGCCTGCCTCACTGGCATACATACACACAAGCGCGAGAGACAGTGCACGACATTATTCTTTACACGCCAGCTGCCAAAACTTTGCCACAAATCGTGGCACGTCATCGCACGGACTTGTCACGCTACTACCAGGCAAGCAAGGACCCTCAAAAACAACGCGGGTTTCGCAACACTCGTCGGGTTTGTTGGCCGCTGATGCCTGCGATACGCTCGTGCACGTTCCCGCAGGCATGGCGTGTGCTACGTAAACTACGAAAATATTACTGCTGCAGTGGTTGCGCTCGGTTACCGTAGCGGCAGTTGTTGTGGGTGCGTAAAATTTACGTGAGGTGTCCGCGTATTTAATGTGACACAAAGCGAGCGACGCGTTTGTATGATCGCTTTCCTTGGCACGCGTGGGAAATGCGAGACGGAGGCGAAGCGGTGCCTGCCGATTCGTAGCGTCATGGCAACTGCTGCATGTTAGCTTGCGGTGCACTCAGTATGCTTAGGCAAAGTTAAGCGCTAATGCCTATATTTATCTTTTAATGCCACCGACATGGCATCTTGAGTGACCTCGAACGTGTTCCGCGTGTGAAGTCGGAAGGATCACACTGATTCGTTTTACCAAACTCTTGTATTGTAGCGCTTCGGTTGTGATTATTATGCAGGAAGTGGAGGCGGAAGTTGCACTGTCAATATCTACACGTCTCACCGTGAAAAACATAATTCGCCAACGCTGAGTTCCTAGAGTTCAGAAACAGACAATCACCTTCTGCGGCGGTTGTAAAACGGCAGTGCATACAAGACTCGCAAGACGGGTCGATTAGCATCGATTACGCAAGGCAGTCTTGACACAGTAAACTCTCGCGCGCTGCCGTCGCGGCCTCTGCGACACTGTGAGCCTTATCTGATGAGGCGCGCCCTTAATCTCACCTGAAGGAGCAGTGCCGGCCGATAATTGCGACGAAAAGCGGTGAGCGCGCGAGGAGCAGCGGAGCGTTGTGGTGCCTGCGTGCAACACACGCGCCCCTCTTGCAATGACTAGCGCTCATTGTAATTTACGACGTCCACAGCTGCGCTGCCCATAAATCGCAGTACTGCGCACTCGCGCGCCTGTCGCTTCGGTCGGGCGCGCACCGCGCCAGCCCGTCTCGAGTCACGATACCGTGAAAAGAGCGGCCACAACCTGCAATGCGGCCCCCCTCGGGCTTTATGTGCTTTATAGCGCTTGCGCGTTGTGCATGCAGCCATGGCGCAGGTTGCATGCGTCTTCGGCGGCACGCGCGGAATCGGGATCGCCGTGGCGCTGCGCTTCCTGAGAGCGGGCAGCCCCGTGGCCGTCTTCTCGCGGGACCAGAAGAACGTCGAAGAGGCCCTAAAAGAACTAGCATCGGTACGCTGTACACACAGCGCTGGCATGTGTTGCCCACATCATCTCTGAGTGGCCCAAGAAACTGACTTGGGTCTACAGCCCAACAATTCTTGTACCAGTGCTCGTAGCTTGAGACGGAAATGGTGCATAAACAAGGCGGGAGATGCGAAACAAGAGCTAGCTGTGTTGCCTTGTCTCTATTCGCCCATCATCTTGTTCATTCCGCTACAAGATGCTGAATCAACTAGTCAACACATAGATGCTTCACATTGTTGGGTGCTGGCCTGCTGGAAGAAGAGAAAGTTGAGCTAGTTTGTAGGGACTTCTTAGAAAAAGGTAGACGTAGGCGTGGTGCATTTCCCTCGACTTGTGTACCTGTTTGCATGTCTACCTTTTCTCTAACAGGCTTGCTGCAGATCCAGTACTGCCCAGTCCACGATGAAGAATAGCAATAAATTAGCACTCAAAAGTGTCTCTCCTCACCAATGTCTCAGAAATTGAAAAAGTGGCATGAAGGTCATGTTTTCAGATTCATCCTTTGGATGTTATCGGTGGTTAAGCATGGTCTCAGTGTCTCCGGTCCCAGTGGGCTATGCTACACACCAGCACATCTCGTGATTTGCGATGACAGAAAACTTTGTTAGCCTTCACGCATCAGTAAAACGCAAACTTGCATTATTTGCAGAGGAGGTCACGAGTGAGTGCCAAAACAAAGCTTTGTGAGCTTATGCCATCGTAAAACAGTTCCGCCTTTTGCATTCTATTGTGCAACATGTCTCCACTTGTAAATAATGATTTAGTGGGAAAGAAGGCCAGGCATCTAACACTAGTTTTTCTTAATAAATTACTGGGCATGCAAGTTGGTGCTGCTGGCTGGAGTTGAGCGCGTTCCTTGTGGGCACAAATTGTACTGGATAACTTGGAGACATGCAGAAGTAGATCTGAATAAAGAATGGCCAATGTGAACTGATGCGAAGTATAAACACATCAAAACATTGAAACAAAGAGCATGCAACATGCTGCAATTACAATCGCATCAAGGCTGCGTATGTTATGGAAACTTTAGTCACTCAAAAAGGACGCAAAGGTCTCTTGCTTCTCAGGAAGAGTGACCAAAAGACTGCAGGCTGATAGGGGCATAGCCAGGGGGGTGGAACGCAAAGCACTGTACCCCCTCTCTCAACATCTCTGTTGTACCATGATGTCACCTGCTTCCCTCTAGAAAAAATTCCTGGTTATGCCACTGCAGGCTGAAGAGATAAGGTGTGAATGTCCCAGAGTGCTTTGACTGGTATGGGTGAATGTGGTGGGTGTAAAACGTCACTCAGTGATCGAGGTTCCAGACTGGTTGGGAGGTTGTTAATGAGTATCATGTTCCTTAATTGAAAGCAGGGAGGGACATGGAAAGCTTTCATTTGTATTGGGTGGTTTACAAATAAGGTATATGCTCCAATTTGATAAATGAAATGAGGTTTAAGAAGGAGTGTGCTGTTGATGAAAAGAAATGAGGTACCCTTCTCATAGCTTTTTGGTAGTAAAGAACTGTTCCAAGGTGAACAGGTTTTTGAAAGCCACTATGGCTTGCTGAGCTCTTACTTTGTCTCAAGTTACCATGGACTGTGAACATCTGTCATTGTTTACTTCCCAGTTTGATTTAAACTGCTTTGTCAGTAGTAGTATGTGTGCCCCTATAACATGGCCATTTTCAGTGCCCATTGAAATTGATTCCTATGATGTACTGAAGGTTATTCTTGTTTTTTTTTCGTTTTTTTTATTTCAGTAAGGTAAAAAAACAGAACTTTGCAATATAGTGCACATTAGTAATTTGTCACATGGCTACCATTGCTCAAAGCTAACAATTACAATAGTGTTCTTGTTGCTTTGGTGCTCAGAAGCTAATTTAGTGCATGTACAGAATCTAACAAAAATTTCACACCCTCTGGATTGCAACTGGCCAGCTCTGTGTGTTATTGCCATCCAGACAGTACATACACTATGTAGAATGACTGGGCAGAATTCATCCACTTTGATGACTCGAAAGTAGTAGTATAGCAGCGGAGATACACCATCGTCACAGCTATTAAAATGTTGTCAACCAAACATTTCACCGAGATGTGCTGATCTTCCTTGAAGTTCTTTGCTTCTTTTTTTCTCTCTTTCATAGGTGGCACCAACAGGAATTCAATTATTGATTATCTTGTAAATTATAGGCTGTTGTTAGGGATTATTCTGAAATAATGAATCATTTTGTTCAAATGAAAGAAAATAATTGTAATAAAATGTTTTCTTGCCAACCTCTGCATCCTTTGGGCCTCAAAAGAGAAAAAGCATGCGCACTGTCGCTTTCATGTACCTCCTCTCTCTTGTCTCTTATCCCAACTTCCATTACCTTTACCCGGACCTCCTACTACTGCTTTGGTAGGCTAGCTGTGCCTTTTCTTCCGTAACATTACCGCCATTCCGGCCTTGTTCCTCTGCTGGCTCGTTTACTGAGAAGGGTGCCTACGAATTCTTTCTGCACAGCCCCTGAAGACAAGATAAACCATGTAATGGCAGAATCGCCTAATTTTCACATGCTTTCTCCAAACGAAGTTGCAACATAGCTGTATCACTTCCACGCGCTTTCTTTCAGGAACCTGGCATTGTGCACGGACGTAAATGTGATGTCCGCAATGAAGCGAGTGTGCGAGAGGCGCTGGCTTGGACAGAAGAGCAGGTCGGTCCCGTGCACTACCTCGTGACTGCAGCTGGCATTGGCCTCGATCGCTTGCTCGCCCAAACGAGCGAGGCTGAGATCCGGAATCTTCTCGACACCAATGTCATTGGCACGCTGTTCTGCGCCAAAGCGGCCTTGAAGGCGGGCATGCTGCGCCGCCGACAGGTGAGAACAACCTCTGCCTGAGGGGCTCATCCAAATTTAGTGAGTGAGTGGTAACTGCAGCCCATGGCCCAGTCGGTACGACACCCAGCTCAGCTGTGGGGGGTGCATGGTTCAATAGCTACCGTTTGACACCCACCCCTATGTTAGACAGGTGCAAGCGGCTCCCCGGCCAGCTGCCCAACTTTCCGAGGGTGTGTTGTTTGAGAGAGTCACCCGCCGGGGTTGCTCAGTGGCTATGGTGTTCGGCTGCTGAGCACGAGGTCACGGGATCGAATCCCGGCCACGGCGGCCGCATTCCGATGGGGGCGAAATGCGAAAACACCCGTGTACTTAGATTTAGGTGCACGTTAAAGAACCCCAGGTGGTCAAAATTTCTGGAGTCCTCCACTATGGCGTGCCTCATAATCAGAAAGTGGTTTTGGCTCGTCAAACCCCATAATTTAACTTTTGTTTGTTTGTTTGTTTGTTTGTTTGTTTGTTTGTTTGTTTGTTTGTTTGAGGGAGCGTCGCACAGAATGCTATGCTTGCTGTGCAAGAACCAAAATAAACAAAGCAACACCGAAATCTCGGAAAGGGTGTCTTCCGGTATCATGCCGAAGATTTCTTTACAGGTGGGTGTTCTTCCCAAGTGTCAAGGTCTCATGTTGGCCAAGTACATGTTTGGGAGCATGCTTGTGCTACTGATAGGTGCCTGGCGGCAGCTCTTGTATGCCTTCCACTGCTGCAACAGACGCTCTACCAGGAGGCCATCTGTGGTTGGAGGTGACCCGTCATTGGAGCACGGAGATATAAGCAAAATACACGCCAGATGAGCCTTCTCACAGAAATTGGAGGCTGTGAAGAGAAATTATTGCATACTTGTCGGCTCCGTTTATGCTTGGCAGGCAACGTTGCAGAAGCTGTGCGGGTAGTGCGGTCATAGCAGTCCCACTCCACATGTTTCACAGTGCAGGTGAATTTCATCTTTAACGCTTTCTGGGGAATAACTGCTTCATATATCACTACATTAACTTATGGGTGATTGTTATCACATATTACAATAATATACAATTACAATCACACATTATTTGCATGCCTTTGTGCAAACTGCTGTTCATAGATCATGCAGCATTGATTGTGAGTGCAGAGTGTTATGCCAATGTACACTGCAAAAGCAGACGAAAATATTAACAAAAGCTTGGATGCGCTTCTCTGCTACATACCATATTTATTCACTTTACAGCCATGTGACGTACTATACAGGTGTCCCACGTAACTTTAGCCAAAGTTTAAAAATATACGAATGCCACGTAGCTGGACAGAACCAAGGTAATGTTGTTTGCTGTCATTTGGAGATACTCAGATAAATTTTTTCATTCTACCTAGTTACAGAATTAGTTCTAATTAATTAATAAACTCGAATATTATAATTAGATGAAAAGTGTCAATGAGAGAATTGTAGGGCAACATGAAAAACTCCTGAGACAGCTTTCTGTTCCTCAGTACATGCTACATAAAAGTGTTTTTCCAAGCTTGAAAGAAGCCAGCAAATGCATGCGAAATTGCCGCGCGGCTGACCGCTTGAGTCACTTTGCGTGTATTTGTGGGTTTCCTTCACGCTTGGAAAAACACTTTTATGTAGCATGTATTGAGCGACAGAAAGCTGCATCGCTAGTTTTTCACTTCGCTCTACAATTCTCTCATTGACACTTTTCATCTAATTGTAATATTTGAGAAGTCAATTAATTAATTAATTAAGACTAATTATTTAATTATGCAGAATGAAAAAATAATTTCAGTATCTCCAAGCAACGGCAAACAACATTAGCTTTGTTCTGTCCAGCTACGTGTCATTTGCATATTTTAAAAGTTTGGCTAAAGGTATGTGGGACACCCTGTATATTGGTTGCATGCACGAACGGTACACTGAGGCCACTGGTTACTCTGTCCTGTGGCAGATAGGTCCAGATCTGTGACACCTTCTGTGTAGCAAGCACATCATATTTTGTGCCATCAAGGTACGAGACTTAATATTACGTACAACTACATGATGTTTACCTATTCTTTCTTTCATGTGATGCACAAGTTTGGTCGCGAATGTGAGCAGTCAGAGAGGTCTCTCTAGCTATTGTATCATTGCCTGCTATGTATGAAATGCAGTATAGCCTTTTGAACAGCCCCTCATCAGGTTTGGACATTGCAAGCAGACAACTGCTGTGCACAGATTATGCAGCATTGATTGTGAGGGCAAATGTTATGCCAATGCACACTGCGAAAGCAGACAAAAATTTTAATGAAAGCTTGCATGCGCTACTCTGAAATGCACTTTACAGCCATGCAGTATAGAAATAATGCTATGGGAAATGCGCCCACCTGCAAAGTTCCAGATCTTTCTAAGGCGAAAGCCTTAGATGGCTCACGGGACGAAAAAATCCCATGTCCGGCACTCCGTCATCCGGCATTGTGGCGCCAAAATTGATAGGGAGTCAATCCCTCGACCTATAGTGGGGAGTTGAACCCACAACCTTTGGTGTTAATTTGGCAAATTAGGCCATCAATTTCTCTATAAAAGAGTGTGACGCCGAGGTGAAGAAGCGTCAGCATGACTTGTGCTGTTAGTTAAGGCACAGTTAATTAAAATAGAGTTAATTAAGGTACCCGAACCCATGACCTTTGGTGGGAGTGGAACCCACTTGGAGATACTGGCAAACCGGCCATATCACCAAGTTAGATTCCAATTGACATCGCAAACATCGAGAATCCAACCCACAACCTTCGGTGGAAGTCGAACCCACTTGAAGATGTGGGCGAAGCAGCGATATCTTCAAGTTGGATTCCAATTGACATTGTGATGGTCGAGAGTCGAACCCACAACCTGTGGGGTTAATTAAGGCAGATTTAAATAAGATATAGTTAATTAAGGTGCTCGTACCCTTGACCTTTGGTGGGAGTCGAACCCACTTGGAGATATGGGCGAGCTGGCGATATCGCCAAGTTGGATTCCAATTAACACCTTGAACGTCGAGAGTCGAACCCACAACCTTTGGTGTTAATTAAAGTGAAGTTGATTAAGGCACTCGAACCCACGACCCAACATAGATATATGGGTGAACTGGCCATATCTCCAAGTTGGATTCAAATTGACATCGTGAAGGACGAGAGTCATACCGACTACCTTTGGTGTTAATTAAGGTGAATTTAATTAAGACATGGTTATTTAGATACAATTAATTGAGGCACTCGAACCCGCAATCTTTGATGGGAGGAAACAAGTAATAGGAAGTAACAACGCATTACACTGAAAATGTGAAGTAATGTAATGAATGTCTCGTGAGCGGGTAGGCTTTTGCCTTCATCCTCTTTAGCATATGCTAAAGTAATTTTCAGCGTTTCTTTGTTTAGGTGATCAGTACGGCCTGAAAGTGATTGACCTAAAGTATGAACAAGGAAGATCTATGGAAATGGTCATGAGCTTTTTGACATGTGGCCCAATGAGTGCAAACGTTAAAGCATAAACTTTACAAAGAACAATAACCGAGAAGCAAACAATGAACTCACCTTGCTGTGTAGTTAATTTAATTAGCCACAACAAACATACTCGCATTTACTGTTGTGCGTTGTGCCAGTTGCGTTGCTGGAGCCATGAATTGGTCACGTTGTGGTAATGAAATAATCACTGCCAAAATCTATCAGGCTAAGCCATGCCAAGAATGGCAACGCCCAAATCACAGTGATAGTAACTAGTACAGTTGTTGGTCAGTCGACCTAAATTGACGAGTCAAGTTTGCTGGATGTTCATAAGTGTATCAACATACCTTCCAGAATAATCGCCGATGCTCATGTACATTCGAGAATGTATACAACAGTATTCGTGTCGCATGTGCATTCTGATTAGACAGGATTTCGTTATAGAATCAATGACAACATTCAAGAAATTTTTTATACACTAGGCATATTTTGCATTGGGCAATAACAAGATAACAGTGTTAATCTGGCGAAATGTGGTCACTGCCGGAAAGCAAACTAATGTGTGCGGGACAGTTTAGAAGAAAAATCAAAAGTGCATGGAAACATTCTGCCTTTGAACATGAACGCTGTAACTTTACAATAAAGAAACAAAGATGTATAGTTAGACAGCAAAGGAACATCTTGCTGCATGAGTATTGTGACAGTCACTCACATTTACCGTGGCAGTACTAATGTACGAATTGTGTGGTGGGAGGTGCAGGCAAAGAATCAAAGCTTTTGCTTTTGAACATAAAGTTCTGTTTTCTGTAAAGTGTGCACATTCTACATGTACGCTGATACATATATAAATAGCAGACGGACTTGACTTGTGAACTCAGATTCGATGGCTGACGACCTTACTTACCGCTATCATTGTGATTTGAGTGTCACTTGTCTTCCTAGGTAGAGGGTTGCCCAATAAAGGGCTAGATTTTGAACTCGCACTCTTGCCGCTATTTGTCATTTGTCACTGCAGCATTGCAACATCTTTGATTGCTGTTAATAGCAATCGGACTGAAATTTGCGCATTTTATGTGCTTCCAGTAGTTACAATATTGTGTGCCTAGTGGTATTCACAGGGACACACCACTTCCTGGGCTGTCTTCTGGAACACTAGAATAAGAAAGGCTACACAGCTTGCCTTAACAAATGTGCAAGTATGCCTCCCCCTGCCGACATCCAAGTTCCCTCGGAATGATGCTGCATTAGCATATCCAATTGGTGACCAGAAAGAAAAGTTATTCGGGGACCCTGGTAGAATGAAAGCAGCAAGTTACATTGTGCAGTCGGAACAAGAATGCGCTTTGCGTCTCAGCAGAGGAAGACTGAAAGCTCTCGCTCTACTTTTGATGCTTCCTCTTGGTGCTGAAAGATGGATCCACAACACATCAGATTATTAGCAACAATAATCTTTTCACTTCGTTGATTTCTAGCAAAGATGTAACTTGCGCACTAAAGGAAAGCCTTGCATAGCCACACAGAGGGAATAAGTGTCGTGACTCACCCATGAGGCACATTGTAGTGAATATGTTAATCTTAACTTCGATCCGGTGAGCAACATTTAATGCAAACAGGCATGTTCCGAGCACACTTCTTACGGTCACTGAATCTTGTTTTCATGTGGATAAATCAGCTAGGAAGCTGCAATAGTGATGTTGGATCTTGAGCTTTGTGTGTCCTCTATTTTGTTCTAGGGCTCCATCGTTAATGTGGGCAGTGTTGTTGGTGAACGAGGCAATGTTGGCCAAACTGTCTATTCTGCCAGCAAGGCTGCCCTAGTGGGCCTGACCCGCTCGTTGGCCAAAGAAGTTGCCTCTCGGAACATCAGAGTCAACATGGTTCAGCCAGGTGTGTATCATCATCATCAGCCTATTTTATGTCCAGTGCAGGTGTGTATAGCCTTTAATTCTATGCATAACAAAAACTAAAATTTTCACTAATCTTTGTTAATACTAGGAACCTTAATAACAATGTCAATGACACCGTGTAAATTAGGAATCCATCGGCAGGTTGTATAGGGGAGTGATTGAGTCTTCGTATCACAGACTTCAGCATGTGACACACACAACAGGCTCATCAAACCAAATTACACAGGGCCATTGGGAGATGTACCCTGACATGCCCTCATGGCAGCTGTTTTGCATTCTTCCAACATACGCTCACTTTTTAATGCCCCTTTTCCTTTTCCTGAAATCTTTCACGAATTCTAGCACCACTCCCCATGCACCATGCAAGATGCTTTTGTGTTGTCAAAAATTCAAACTGACCTACTCCTGCTCCTCAGTACTGATCATATTGCCGGTGCACGTAAACTGTTGGGAAGATCTCCTATATTGTGCTGTGAATTCATTATATGATTGCATCTCAGTAAAGAAGGTCGTGTAGCAAGCTACGTCTGTGCTGAGCATGTGGGCTTCGCATATTTGTTTGCTGGCCATTTTCGTGTGTAGGCAGGGAAACTGGCATTGCTTCTTTTGTAATCATACCTTGTTTCTGCTTCTCATGTAATGCTCCATTTGGAGCCTGTGAATAATAATAATAATAATCACAAAAGTAATGATGATGATGACGATGATAACGAAATGTTCATTGCGATTTCTTTTTCTGGCGCAGTTATGGTAACAGGGTACACAAAAACAATAAAAAAAATCTTTTTTTTTTTTTTGGCACAACTTGAAATCCACGGCCTTTTCTGAACAAGAATCGATCATTTATTTGTCTCAGTGCGACTTCTTTTCGCCAAAAAATTACATATTCCGAGACCTATACGGTGGCCCATCACGCCCCCGTTCCTAGGCTTCTGCCGATGTGACGATGATAGCAAGGAATTCTTCGCAGTGGAAGCATCAAAGCCATATGAAGAGATTACAATTTGCAAACTGGAGTGCGTTGGGCACGTTCAGAAAAGAACGGGCACAAGACTGCGGAAACTGACGAAAGAAAGCAAAGGGCATCAAGCTTTCTGACGGGAAATGTATATCTGGCAGGGGATGTCTGAGCGATGCCTTCATTGACAAGCTCCAGAACTGCCATGGTTTGGCCATAAGGCCATAAGGCAGTTTAGAGGACATGCTAAAGGCTGCTTTGGCCACATATGTTCACATAGCATCAATGGATACCAATGGGATGGATTGGTATCCATTGATGCTATGTGATATGCACTAGCTGAGCCCGAGCTACTTGATAAATACCTCCATGAGAAAATGCAAATCCCCAATGAGTCTTTCAATAACGTCGTACGGAAACGCGCTCTAAAAAATGTTTTCCTTGGACATCAAACATTGAAAATGTCCATGCTTGATGCTGTGCTCACATTTAATGATGGCAGTATAGTGCGAGTCAATGGGCTGAACTCATTTCGAATTTCACCTGGGCGCTACACAGTGCAGGGGCTACGTGACATTGACCCTGTGTCAACAGTATACTGATAGGGCTGCACGGCAGGCGACAAAAGATGCTTGGTAGGCAAGACGTCTAACCACAGAAAGAAAAAGTGATTGTGGTGATGAGTATCTGACTGGTGCCTATTGAAATGGTTCGTCAATTTGCTGTTCTTTCATTGTACTTTTGTAATAAAGCCCCTTTTCCACTTTAAATGCAATTATCTCAAAACTTATTTTTTTAATGCATTTGTTCCTTTATCTCAGCAACCGCAGGTGCTAAGAACATAATTTATGGACAGTAATTAGATCAGAAATTTAGATCAGAAATTGGGAATATACTTTAGCAGAATTATTGTTGTGTAATGAAATACTTTTGTTCAACACGAAATTTAATGCCTAGTACTGAGTGATAATTAGGTACCTGCAGTAAAAAATTATCAAAAAAGCGCATCGCAATGTTAAGGGATAAATCTGCTACAGTAAAAAGAGGAAAAGCTTCTGATCGCAATGATATTGTAAGACTTGTAACTTCTATGGTTATGGAGAAAAAGGTACTTAAACATAGCCTAAAATACATGGCAGGTATAGGGCTTACCCTGTTCCCTTAAAGCTCAATACAGTAGACTTCTGTAATTTCGGCTCGGATTATTCGGCGTCCATGCATTGCTATACGGGCCCAAACGTTCGTTATTTCGATCTTGAAGTTGGCTGTTGCCGGATAATTCGAACCCGACCGGCTTTTGCCGGATAATTCGAACCCGGCCGGTCAGCATGCACGCGCCTGACTCCTATAGCGATCCCAATAGCGACGCCTTTACTGGAAGCGTCTGTCTCGGCTGAGCTCAGGGGATAGTGAAGGCGTTGAACACACGTGATCTCTCGTCGGAAACGCATATTTTCGGCCTGCCCTAGGAAGATTTTCGAGCAATAACGATAGCTCACAGTGTCTGATTACAGTATTTACTCGATTCCAACGCACCCCTTTCTTTTTTCCCAAAAGAACTTAACCAACAACGGCGTTCGCGACGTGTGTATGCTTTGCCGCATAACACAATTGCATTGCGGCGAAGTTGCCTTTAAAAATTGTGCGGCAAAGCCGCCGTTAGAAAACCGTCCTCCGCTGTGCAAAACATATTGCGCATTTTCCTCGCTAAAATATTTGGTGCGGCCTAGATTTCTACTTTGTTTAGCATCGTTAATGTTATCTGTACGTTAGTTTTCTACTTTAGATACATAGAAAGGGGACGGGTGTTAGATTCGGGGACATGCATGTCAGAATTGGGCAAATACTGCCGAAGGAATCAGTAGTGTGTCTTAATGTTTTTTTCGTAATCTTGTTTGATTCGACCCGCCGGATAATTCGATTAATTCCGTAGGTGCCGTCAGGGTCGAAAAAGGGTAGTCAACTGTATAATGAATACCGATATAACAAATTATTACATGTTATGAAGTAAATCAAAAAATTTTCTCGCTGATATCATCGTATAACAAATATGTGCTCGTGGAAAATGTTGGATATAATGAAGGTGTTGTTGTACCATATGCAAAATCGTTGTCATGTGGTTCCAGTGTAATGCATACCACTTTATTTAGCAGGCTGTGCATCATGCTGTTGCATGATGCACAGTGTCCACTGCACATAACAACACGCACTTAAATCTACTTTGCCGTTTGCTGTAATTCTGAACAAGGCTCTCGTGGGGGAGCTGAAACACCTCGTAAAGGGCCCCTAGCTGCTCTGAGCTTGAAGATTAGCGAGCGGATTCTCTCTCGCCTTGGCTACCCTTCCCAGGGATGCTCCTTCCTCCTCACAATGTATCTCTTTAGAAGACATGTGGACACTACGTCAGTGTCGAATATGGAAGCGTGGATATGGATACTATGGATATATGGATACTACATATATGGATATGGATACCCCTTTATGGATACTACATCAGTATCAAACTTTCTTATTTGAAAATACCATCAGCATTCTATTACCATGATTTCCAACTACACGGTGTTGCCACTCAAACCCCGGTACACAGCAAGAAATTAGTTCATTGTGCACGACAGGCAAGCTAGACAATGAGGAATGGTGGGCGGGTGATGCATGGCAAAGGTTTGTTAGCGGACAGGTTAGAACTGATGTCTCTCATATAGGAACCAATCGACAGCTCTTACCCTAGTAATGGCCATCTGCAGGGCCCTGTTGCTGTCACGACTTGTGAAGCAAAGACCGAAAAGGAGCACAAGATTGATTTTTCTTTTTTTTTTAGTTATCAGGGCTGGTTAGGGACCCTTTAAATTGAATAAGCTTGACCTTGTTTGGGGCCATCTTTATTATTTACTATGCTGTTGCACAGTAAATCGTGCACAGTTCATGTCTTGCAACCAGAGGAGCTTATATGATTGGACATTGCTTGATTGCTTTGGGTAATAGTAGCTGGAGTGAGTAAACAAAGTTTGAGACATTCTGCTGCAGAAGAGTGCTAGGTTGCTATGGCTTGCTCCTTGTTCTGAAAGGACTTCTGGCTTTTTGTGTCTTTCTTTATAGTACTTGTATACATATATACTTCCGTATACAGTTCAATCTCATTATGTCGAAGTGTCGTTCGACAAGCAAATGCCCTCCTTGTTTTCAATATTCGTTGTAAGTATATATTTGTTACATGCTGAAATTAGTGAGAAACATTTTAGATTTAATTCATTATATGTCAATGTTGTATCAAGGTCTGACTGTATACATCTGTCAAAAGATTATGGTTAATTTACTGCGTTCTCCATAATGAAAAGGATGGAGTTACAAACAATCCCACCCTGCGTGCATATGAAGGAAGTTTAGACTGCTGACCAGCAATAGGTCCACCCCTGATCTGCCACAGGCCAGAGGCATGAAATGGGAGGTGACAAGAAATACTTAGGAGTTTAATTACGAGGAGCTTATGTGATACTCAGCATTATAAACAAAGTAAACACTCACATAGTTTAACTAAAAGGGAGAAGTGTTGACAAAATAAAAACAAAACTCTTCTGCGACAAAACATACAGCAAAACCCACCATGTGTGGATTTACGATTAATAATAAAGTATGTAGTTGAAAGCGGGACTACATGAAAAAATACAAACAAAAAATAAACATGACAAGCACAACATTGCATGGTACATATACAAAACGGATACACGATGGTTTATATAAATGAACAAATAGACGCAATAAAGAAGGGCCGACGAGAAGGTAGCCTGAGAGCATTGGAACACATGGTCTTATTGGCGGGAGTGGTGGTCGAGAGTCCAATCTGAAGAAGCATCGGGCTGCCGGTTCCTTGCTGCGGTGGTCACTGCTGAAAATGGGGGTGGACTCGGGACCCGCATTTGTCTTCTTGTTGAGGACCCCGGCTTGGCGAACTTAGCCTGCAGACCGCTACTTGGCTAACCCCTGAGGTAGATCCGCTCACCCAAACTTCCAAACCAATTCTGCCTTGCGCTGCACGCCAACGATTACTTCAGGAACCGGTTGGGAGGCTTTTTGAACAAAAGGTAGGCTGCTATCCCTATTTACCTAGTCACATATAGAGTAGAGGGTATGGGGAAGTAGAAGCAACGCAGAGCTGTGTGCCCATGACTTTGTAACAATGTCTACCAAATGTCTCACTGCTGATGGAATTGTTTTGAGTTCTCTTGGGAGTACAGTTCTGAATTTCTTCCTTCACTGCTTGAGCACCTGATGCTCTTGACATACCTAAACACCATAACCATTATGCATCTTCGTGCAGCAAAACAAAGGAGCAATTTTCTAGCATTAAATTAGTTAACTTACTTTACACTGTAGCAAAATAACAAGCATGTACTATCTTTGCAAAAGGTGCAAAATACAAAGTGATGAAGAAAGTCACGGTAAGAAAAATACCTCTTCGTGCAGGACTGTGTGGCAAAACAGTGACAGTAAGCAGTTCTGAAGCATGAAAAATTCTTTGATAAATTGGAAAATTTTGTAATGTAAAATTAAAGAGCACTTTGAAAGCTAGCGTGAACAAATTAATATTACAGTGATGCAAAACGTGTGCTGAGGAGAGAACTCTAATAATAATAATAAATACTTTAACTTCGATGTAGTTTTGAAGTAGTCTGCATCTTGGTGGGTCCTTGAAGAGCATTCATCGAAGCTGGCTTCTCTGCAGTATGGTTGCTTGTGAGGAAATGCTTTCTTTTCACAGGCGATAGCCATCGAGTTTTAGACTAAAATTACTAGAGGAAACTCCAGCGCTGTGATAATGACATATTGGAGTACAGAGGCACAATTACAAAGAAAAAGAAATTAATTAAATTATGGGGTTTTACGTGGCAGAACCACAATCTGATTATAAGGCACACTGTAGTGGAGGACTCTGGAAAACTGGGGTTCTTTAACATGCGCCTAAGTCTAAGTACACGGGTGTTTTCGCATTTCGCCCCCACGCATTTCGCCCCCACTAAAATGTGGCCACTGTGGCCGGGATTTGATCCCGTGACCTCGTGCTTAGCAGCCCAATGCCGTAGCTGCTAAGCAACCACAGTGGGTAATTACAAAGAAGAGACACAGACATACGTCACAGCACACGTCACAGCACACGTCACATCGCCTGTGACGTTTGTCTGTGTCTCTTCTTTGTAAATGAGCCTTCGCGCTACAATATGTCATTAAGCAAACACCAACTAGCCCAACGTCCCTCTGCAAAATAGCGCTGCAATCTTTCAGCTGCTATGGAAATTATGGTTAATTAGTAGATGGATTTTTCTGATAGTCGGGCTTGTGGCTTCACACATTCTTGTGGCTTTACTACGTTTCATCCGCCTTTACTGGCCCGAATTTCGAAGGAATCCTATTTTTCTAAACGCACAAGGCAATAAGACTGTGAACGTGTATAATTGTTATGAATGGTGTCGTCTGTAACTAAAGGTTCAGTTGGAAATAATCAGTTTGCAAAGTCACAAAGCCACCTGAAGCCGGAAGGACGTTTAGGCAAATCTATATACTAACCATCATTCCCATGCTGGCTGAATTGCGATTTTCGTAGTTCCCGTAGACACTATTGCCACAGTTCCTTCTAGTAATTTTCGCAAGAAGCTATGGCGATAACTAGCACACGCATACTGCATACTGAAAGGTGGTTTCTCCGCAGCAAGAGATACTTTGCAGGGACGCTGTCTTTAAGCAGTGGCAAGTATCGACTGCGTAATCTTGCTGAAACTTCAAGGCGGCCGCGCCATCTGTATTTAGATTTTGCGCCGTTTCGCTTCTTACTAAGCCTCCTGTCGCGGTACGAGTGGTCTTTTAATGGGTTTAGCATTCTTGGTGAAGTTCGCCCAGTTTTCTGCATCTGTATGTTCGTCTGTCCTCGGCTAATGCCTTTCACGCCATCTTGTGTCACTGGGTACTGGAATGGAAAACTTTATAATGGGTCCTGCAGGACACACTTGGCACATAGCAGGCGTCTTCCACGTAGGGACCGACGGGGAGTACCTTGCGGCCGCTTCGCGACCCTGCTGGACGGCCCATTGCTGGTCGGCTAGTTGTGAGCTTCTGAGGGACTTCTCCCACTTGCCCGAGTTAGAGACGGGAAGAGCGTATCTACACTCCCAGACCATGTGCGCGAGTGTCGCAGTGTCCGCACGAGGGGCACGTGTCGCTGGGGGTACGCGTCGGGATAAAGAACACGTAATTTGGCAGGGTTTGGGCACATGTGCGTCTGTAGTACGCGTAGTGTTAGCGCCTGCGGCCTGTTAAGTTTGGGGTGCAGTTAAGATGCGGCGCCCCAGGTAGAAGTGTCTTGTGATTTCGATGTACGTAATGAGCGCGTCCCCGTTGTCCTCTATCTCGACGAGATGGGGTTGCCCGGGGACGGCGTAATCGGTAAGCACGTACGCTGTTTTGTGGGCGATCTCATTTGAGGTTGGCCACCCGGCAGCTGACCGAGATGGGCGGGGAACCAGATGACAGTGTGGTGCTTGACAGTGCTCGGATCCGCGCTACGGAGGATGCGTAAAAAGCCTGGTTGGAGGCGATGCCACGTTCGAAGGCTTTGACGACGGGTGTGGAGTCGCTGTAGATCACTTCCTGTTTGCCGTCGAGAACAGCCAGGGCTGTGGCTACTTGCTCCTCCACCTCGGTATCTCGGGTGAGGATCGTGATGGAGTTGAGGGTTCGCTGCACGGTTGAGACCGCGGCGAAGGCTCGGTTTTTGCGGTAGGCAGTGGCGTCCAAGAACGTGACGTGGTCGGCTTTCATGTCCATGCGCTGGAGAAGGGCGGTCGCCCGGGCAAGGCGCCTGCCTCTGTTGTGGTCAAGAGGTACGTTCCGTGGAATAGGAATGATCGTGATGGAGTCTCGGATCTCGCGGGGAACCGGCGTCAACTTCAGTGGATATCTGGCCGTCGAGGAGAAGAAGCGGAGCTCGCGGAAAATGTGGCGGCCCGCCTTGGTGGTAGTGAGTCGGATCACCTGCGTTCGCTCCTGAGCCTCGACGATGTCTTCTAGCGTGTTGTGCAAGCCGAGCTCGAGGACTTTCTGCTTGGAAAGGGTGACCGGAAGGCGGAGGGCCCGTTTCACTACCTTTCGAATGGGGGCGTTGAGTTTATATCGCCCAGCGTTTAGCCAATTGTGCATGGCAGCGACGTAGGGGAAGTGGCAGAGAGCAAACACATGTACGACAGGTATCAGGTTGTCTTCTTTGAGGCCATGGTGACAGTTAGCTACTCTGCGTACGAGTCGTATGCCGTTCTACTTCTTGGTCGTGAGCTTCTGCACCGTTTGGATGTTGGTTCCGCGTGACTCGATGATCACGCCGAGGACCCTGATGGATTCTAGCTTGGGGACGGTACGGCCGTCCCTGGTGCGGAGGGTGATGTTGCGTTCGGCCGGGGGTTCCCGCAATCTGGGCTTGGCGCCCCGGCGTTTGGGCGAGTACAGCAACAGCTCCGACCATCTGGTGCTCTGCAGGGTCAGATGGCTTCATCGAATCCGCCCTGCAGGAGTTTGTCGAAACCGCTGAGTCCTACCTCGAACACACTGGTCCCTGGGTAGTCCATGGTCCAATCTGAAGAGCGCCGAGCTGCTGTGCTGAGGAAACCGGGTTTTAAGCAAAAACCATCGGCCCAACTTGAGTCACTGCATACGCATATGCTGCTGGGTGTGCGCCGCTTTTCAGTGGCAGTATGTATATATATATATATATATATATATATATATATATATATATATATATATATATATATATATATATATAAATTCACCGGTGCTAGGCAGAACTGAACCTGTGTCATATATATTCACCCAATCTTGTGTGAATGTGTATATAGGCCCGCTGTGGTGGTGGTAGTGGCTTTCGTGTTGCGCTGCTAAGCTCGGGGGCGCAGGATCAAACCCCGGCCGCGGCGGCCGTATTTAGATGGGGACGAAATGCAAAATACGCCCATGTACCGTGCGTTGTGTGCACGTTAAAGAAACCCAGGTAGTCAAAATTAATCCGGAGTCCCCCACTACGGTGTGCCGCATAACGGTGTGCACTACGGTGTGCACTACGGTGTGCCGCATAACCACACGGTGGTTTTGGCACGTAAAACCCTGAAATTGAATTCTATTTTTTTATACACGGGCCACGCGCATACTTCGTGGCGGTGCCGCCAGATGGCGTAGCGTGCCCAGGCTGAAGCGCGAGGCTGGGGCCCGGCGGCAGTACATGCCTCGTATGTGGCGCGTTTCGGCCGTGGCAATACGGCATGTCGCTAAATTGCTTCAATGTTAATCGCGTTCAGATCGACCGTAATCGTAAGTTGGTTTCTGCAGGAATTTTATTTTTGGTACTGCGAAAGGGTCATTTCTTTAACACAGATCAGAATTTCCTGTTTAGTGTCCCTTTAGGCGTTAGAGCAAGATCCGCTATGGGAGGCCCTCGGCGGCCTGATCGGCGCCAGAAAATAGCCTTGGAATGCTGGTGGCCTCCAAACCACGCCTACACAAGATCCTTGGCGCCGTCCATAACGCCGGCACATTCCAATTGCTCGCCCGCAATGTGCGACAACAAAACGCGCTTGTACCATTTTAACGCCAGTGCGCACAGAAGTGTTGATGTCATTACAAAGAAGTGCGATATTCCACATTATGTTCACATAACTACACGTTTCAAGCACTTCGGCCCAGGTTATTTATTGCAGGAAATAAATGCGCAACTGTCCAAGAACACAAGAGCTTGAGGTAAGCTGCCTTATTTTGCTAGTGGGGAATACAGTGCAATAATATTAATGGCATTCTTGCATTTTAACGCGATAGTGTAAGGGCATAGAGTTTCCTACAAAAATTACTAGAGGGAACTCTAGCGCTGCAGTCGTTGTCCTACCATGGGAATGACGGGAAGTACGTGAGTTTGTCTGATCTTCGTGCTTGTGGATTCAAACGTTCTTGTGGCTTTGTATATTACGCTATATAGATCTTATTGTCGTATATTTCGGCGCAATCTATATTCTTTGAAGTGCAAAAGACGCCGGGAACGCGTACAATTGCTATTAATTGCAACGATTGAGCTTGTCCGGGTGGCCAAATCGAAACGCGCCAAGCGTCTCAAGGCACTGTCATGCCCGCGGTAAATTCATAAGGGCGTTTCATTCGCTTGTCGATACATGCGTCCCTGGCTTAGTGGTTTTGTGAAAATTTTAAATTTTTGCCAATTTTTAATAAAAATTTACGACCTAAATCAAAGATGGGGAACCACCAGTCACTAGATTCTAGGTTTTTCTTTTAAATGCAACAAACCTCGTCAAATTTGATGCTGTGGTTGTCGAGAAAATCGAATCCTCCTGTTACATGTATTTAGATAGGAGCACTCGAGCTAAAGCTTCCTCTTAAGCGTCCTCCACGTTTTAACGCGATGGCATTAAAGGGCCCCTCACCAGGCCCCATAGCAAATTTTGGTTATACGTTGAAAGTTGTTACGTGTCTTCTAGGAAGCTTTCTGCCGGAAAAAAATTTTCTAATCGGCTCATTAATAGCCGAGACAAATATTTCAGTGCTGCGAACCCATTGTTTCAGGAGGCGAGCTCCACTGCCAAGCGAGACGCTCTCTCCACTCGCCCCGTCTAGCCTCCGCTAGCGAAATTCCTTCCCTGCGTTCTCCCATACCGGACCTCGATGATCGCGTGACGCATACATCACGGGCGCCGTCTTCATTCTCTCTCTCTCTCTCTCTTTTCGCGGTGATGCGCATTAGCTGTTGTGATTATCTGCTTTGCGCGCTGTGCACAAGGACACATGGATAGCGGTATAATTCAGTGCTACATGAATACTGAGGCAGAACAAGCTCTTTGCAGAGCATAATCACGCGCTAGAACACGGTAGAAAATTGCATAGTTTCGGTACCCGCGCACGTGACCGCACGACCGTGCGAACAAGCAGACGAAGCAAAAGTACATCTCTCTTGCTTCGGTGCGAAGTAAAACAAAGAAAAACGCAGACATTCCGTTTGTGTGTTTTATTATTTCTCTAAACGTCCATTCGTCAATTCAAGCAACCGATCACACGAATAACAGATGGCGCCTTGAATAATTCTCGAAGTCACGTGTCACCACGAGCGACGTCACACTGCAGACCTGAGTACGTAGGCGCAGGGACGCCAGTACGTCACCGTCCGTCTTGGAGCGCATCGGCCGCGAGGAGAAGGGGAAGTGGCATTCGGATTGAAATTTGCGACATTTCGGCGGCGCGTAGCCATGCAATCCTTTGTAAACACGATCGTTGGCGCACATTGTATGCTCTGTGCCTGTCGGCTCAAAATCACCAGACTTGGTGAGGGGCCCTTTAAGGAGCCAGTGTCGCGGAAAATCCGGCTTCGGTGTCCCGCGTCGGCGTGCAGCGACGGACGTCGCCTCAAAAAAAAAAAACTTTTCCGAATCAGTGATTTGGGCTTGTTAGTATGACGTCGTGAGGCTGCGATGACGTATGCGAAAAAGTTGCATATATGTGCGGGTCCTTTGCTCTAAATAAGGATTGTTGCAAGTCTGCACCTGTGTGTGTCACGTTTTCCTTTCGTCCTTGTCTTTTCACGCGTATAAAGCCTCGCATTTCCGAATAAAATTCCGAACTACGCATACCCAACCACTCTTCTTCTACCACCAAAGTTGTTCACGCCTTGTCTTTCATTCTTTACAAAGTTATTCCTCGGAATTTTGAGAATAGCAGGCCAAAAACGAATGTAATGGGGAAAAAAAACACCGATAGCGCACGTTCTTTGTGTTAGCTGTTCTCAGACTGAAATATTAAAAGTGCAAAGCAATAATAGGAGATTGACCCGCACAAGAGGTCGCGTTTCTACCAGAAAGCTCGCCTTCGTGCATAGCGTTCGCAGCCAGCGTTTCCTGATAAACCTTACGGTTACATAAGCTGCAGTTGCCGAGAAGCATGAAAAGCAGTAAGGGGTCTTTGAATGCTATTGCGTTCCACTCTTAAAGGCGAAGCTTAAGCGTCCTCCAGATTTTTTGAATAACTTTCCAGAAAAACACGGCACAGCAAGCAAAAGCATGTGTGTCGTAAATACAGAGATGCACACTTTGAAGTGAACTCGTACAGGAAAATAAGTGTTTATCACGCAGTGAACAGTCAAGTAAGAAAAAATTGGCAGTGGCTTAGCTCGGCTATGCCAGGATATACGTAGCGAAAGCTAAGGCATAGCATGGTTAGCCTTGGTTAATCTTGATTGCAAGTCCAGGTTAGTCTGGTTGTCTAGCTATGTTGCGGCGTTTAGCCAGTCGTTCGGACGCGCTGTTCGTCTGTTTCCTGGGCGATTCGTTTCCTCTTCATTTCGTTCCGATGTCGATTCCAGGCCTCCTCCTGCTTATCAGAATTGCCGCCGTCCATATTGCCGCCTCAACTTTGGTTGCGGCGCGCGTGAGGTCTCCTTTTCAATCCTCCGACATGTTATCAAGCATGCGACGCAGCTGGCGAAGCGAGCGGAGGCGAGCGCAACGACGAGGAACGCGGTGTGACGTCATGTGCCTCCTCGGAGCCCGGCCACGACGAAATCGCAAGTTCGCGGACAGTAAAGCTTTCGCTTTAAAAGTATCTGCGGCTGAATTGTTTCATCAACACGGTTCGATAAACGCGGCACAAAAAGTGTGCGTGTTAGCACTTGAATATACAAGAGGCAAAGACACGTTATCATGCCTCAACAGGGTGTAGTGCCCTGCTTCGCTTCCTTGTGGCAGCTCTATAATAGCAGCAACAGGAATAGTTTGACAGCAAGAACCAGCTTAGTAGCGTTAGCCAGCGCACCTTTCATAGGAGTCTCTTGTATCGCTACGCGTAAATATAAAAGTTTTATTGCCATAGCATCTATAGGGACACTCTAGCCGACTTTTCGCCGTCGTCGCAGTGGTGTCCGTATCGAGTCCAAGTGTGATAACGTGCCCCGCGCTGTAAGCCGAGAAGACTGGTGCCTTGATGCGCGCCGTCTTCCCGCACGCCCAATGTAGGAGGTTTCATGATCAAGCTCGCGCAAAGCGGGTGAGGGGGAGCATGTGAGCGCGCGGTAGGGGGGGGGGCAGGTGAGCGCGTGTCCCCTTTTCGAGCCCGACCGTGGCTGCGCATGGCTGTCCGCGCGGCTGAGTGCACGCACGGCTTGTGCGCACCATCTTGGAGGCAATTTCCGGCGGGCGCAAAGATCGGGCGAGCGGAGATGGTGGCTTCACGTGCGCTGTCTTCCCGCGCACCCGCTGTTGGAGGTCGCGTGATCTCCAGTTCCGTAGACGCGTTGAAACGAGAGGCAGCACCAAGCGTTTGCTCCTCCATGTTCGCGCTTCTCGTCGCGTGAGCGTTGCGACAGCCATTCTCCGCCGTCTCGAGCAAGATCAGTTCACGTTTGTGCACGCGTGCAGCCGTGCTTGTTAATTTTAATTAGTAAGCAATGGCTTACTGCAGTTTAAACTGCCGATAAAACTACAAACCTTGCCTTTGCTATCGCCATTGATGCTTGGATTTTGGGGCGAAACTGCGACTTTTTCATGAGTAACAGTAACATTTACGAAGACCACAGTGACACAGACGCACGCACACAGATGTCCTGGCCTAGCGACGCCATCTCTGCGCGGCAGCAGTGACCGTCTCCTCTCATATCAGTTGGGTAGTGGCGCTTATGTGTGCGTGCGTGTGTCCTCCTAGCCCAACTTGCCCAAGAACAAAGCAGGAAACAAGGAGAAATGAATGGAAACGTAACACAGATGATCAAGTGGCTTTCGCTGCTACATATATATATATATTCTTTCACATTTGTTATGCACTTGCAATGAACAAAACACATGTGACAATCTTTTTTTTTTTCTTCTTTCTTCTCTGCTTCGCAGGTTTCATAGACACTGGCATGACTCGCGCGGAACACTTGCAAGCAGTGGTGGGCCGCATCCCCTTGCAACGGCCGGGCCGTGCCGAGGAGGTGGCGCGTGCGGTGCATTTTTTGGCAAGCAGCAGCTACGTGACCGGGCAGGTGCTGCCCGTGGACGGGGGCCTCCGGTTGGCCATGTGAGGAGCGCGAGGCGAGCGCTCAGGCGCACGGTGCGGTTCCGGCGCGCGCCAGGGCCGCCCAGGACAGGCCGTGGGACAGCACCAGGGGAAGCAGGAGTTCGGCCCCTTCCCAGGGCCAGGGTTTGCCGTGGTTCGGGCAGCAGCGGGTCGCCGGGCACGGCCCGGTCGTCCACACGGCTGCGCAAACGCGGGAGGAACGTGTAAGAGATGTTATACATCCTGTCGCGAAGTTCGCCGGCTTTCCCTAGGGAACAGAATACGGAGCAGTGTGCATGGATGGAGCAGTTTAACGTGACTGCTGTTTCAGTAGCATTTACTTACATCGTTGGTCGCCATGGGTTTGGTTGGTACAGACAGAGTTGGATAGTATTAGCATAAGTGAGAGAAGGTGACAAAAAGAATGAACGAGGAACGTATATGTGGCAGCTTATGCAACACATATCCTTTGTTTATGGTCACATTTGTGGGTAAACATACTGCGAAAAGAGTTCGCGTCGTGGAGATTAAAGCATGAGGAACATATAAAGGTTCACATTTATGCTGCACAGGGAAAAAGGAATGAGAAAGCCTGTTGTGAAGACAGTGCAATATTTACAATACTTCAACAATGTAGGACTACGAAAATGGTGTCGTGTGCTGCTAAGACAAATGACTGAATGAATTTTCGAAATCGCGGAATATATTACAAGGCGGGGAAATTTTATTGTGCTTTTTACTTTTGGAAGAAGGAATATTAAAACAGTTTATGCAGTTTGTGTTTTGACTCCTCTCCACTGTGTGGTCTTGACTTGGCCCTGCACGCCGACTCGGCTAATGTTACGCAACCGTCGCTGCCTCATCTACGGAAGGCACCCTTCCAGAAATGCGTGATGTTTCGATGTTTGTTCGCGGTCTGTTCACGGAGTCCGCTGTGCGCTACATGAGGGCAAGAAGAGCGACCGTAGTCGCGTAATCACTTAATAAATGTGCAATCATACGTATCGACGCGCGACACGTGGCATCCCCGGAGATCGCGCTTCGTGGTTTACAAGATGGCTGCTCTATAGGGCGCCTTGCATAAGCACAGCTGCGCGAAGAGTGCGGACAAAGCGGGGACCCAATTGCGTGATCCCGCACGATCATGCAATCATCATCGTTCACGATCGCGTGCAGCTCGGATCTCTGAGGTTACGGCTGGTGGTCGTCCTGCCGCCGCAAAATGCTTCGTGTTCGCAGAAGAAAGCTCAGGCCTGAAGAACGAGCATAGCCTCGCCGACAGAACTTATTCACGTGACCGTGGACACCAGCACCGAGATGCACCGCGGATGGCCGAGAGACTCCGGTAATTTCCTCGCAAACTTGAGTGTCACTAATAAAAACCTCACCAACAAAAGGATGTCCCAGCAGGATGTAAGAAGGATGTTCAGGGTAGAAACGGGATGTACGCAGGGACATGCGGATTGGAGGGTCTCTTCGATTTGTTGCCCCCGGACTGTCCGAGACTGCCCCGAGACAGCGGCGAACGTCAACGCCCATTGGCTGAAAGAAGCGCTACGGGCAGTCCGTCCAATGCAGTCCGTCCAATGCAGTCCGGGACGACAAATCGTAGAGACCCAGAAAAGCTTACAAGCAAGGAGATGGAGACCACGCTGAGGTGATTCGCTGGTTAATTTTTACGTGTTTGTTCCCTTCGAGGAGCACTTGTTGGTGCATTGACCTGTCGCTCAGTGTAGCTGCGTTTACATCAGTGCGACAGTAATTCAGCCTGTCGCATTTCCTAGCGCATCAAGGGGAATGCGCTAACACTTATGCGACAGCGTTTGCAGGTGGCGCGTCGCACTTGGTCCGAAACAAGCGAGGAAGCTGTTTCTCACGATTTGCGCTTCGTTGGTGACCGGAAGGGAGTACACGGTGGTAGCCGTCACGTTTTTCTTTCTCCCCCCATGCGATACGCCAGCGTTTACGCGCACCGCGCGATCCGACTAACCCATTCTCAAAGTTAGACCTCTCCTGTCGCATTATTGGTATGCATTGGGTATGCGCCAACTTGTCGCACTCACGTCACAACGTCGCAGCCGGCGGTAGAAAAAGTTTCGTTTGGGATAAATGTCAAACCGAAAGCAGAGATTGTCTGGTGTGTTTTCTTTGCCCTTTGTCTGCGCCTTTCTGCGCTGCTTGCATCTTTATTAAATGTGAATGCATATCAACTCGCCCAACTTTCGGTACTTCTGAAACCGAAGGCCACTACAGGAGGAGGAGGAGACAAAGGAGAGGAAAGACAGGGAGGTTAGCCAGTGTAAGTACCGGCTGGCTACCCTGTGCTGGGGAAAGGGGCAAAGGGAATAAAAGGAGAAAGAAGAAGAGGGGAAAAATGCAAAAAAAAGAGAGAAAATTCACACAGTAACGCGAAACTACGCGCCACTTCAGAACTACGAAACTTCAGAAGGCCACTACAAAAGGCCACTGCAGAAGGCCACTTCAGAAGGCCAGTACAAAAGGCCACTTCTGTCGAGGTAACTAGCCATTCGCGCTCACGCGCGCCGTACCATGGAGTAACTTCGCCTGTCCCAGTCCCCAGTCGTAGTCCATCTGCCACCGAGTACCCTTGTCTGCAGGGAGCTCGTAGTCGCTGGCACTGGAAAGACGAGAAGAAATGCTATGCCTAACGTGCACATATATATGAAGTCAACGGGCAACGAAGCCAAGAAAAGCGCAGGTCAAATTAGCTATGTCGTTTAGAAACGTAGAACTTAGGGGGGGAAATGAAATGACAGTGGAGCAAAAGGGCAGGGCACCTTGCCGTACAAATGCCCAGGTACACGAATATCCAGGGAGGATGGCGTAGAGACAGCTGCTGCGGTATAGCTTAATTGGCTTAGCATCGCACGCGTTATACGGAGGTCCTGGGTTCGGCTCCCACTGGCGGCAAGTTGTCTTTTTCGTCCACTTTCATTCCCATCTTTCATTATTTCAACATTTCAGTTAAAGAAATGTAATTTCCGCAGTGGTTTCTGTGGCTTTATTACTGTGGACTTGATGTGCTTGTAACTAAGAGAAAGGAATGTTCCGTCTGTCCAAGCTGCTGCCATAGCTGAAATGGTTGAACATCGCACACGCTATGCGAAAGTCCTCGGTTCGATTCCCAACGGCGGCAAAATCTGTCTTTTCGTCCACTTCCATTCCCCATTTTATCTATTATTTCTACATGTCAATCAAAAACAAAAATTATTTTTCCACAGTGGTATATCTGTGACTTCATTACCGTCGACTTGATGTGATTGTAACTAAGAAAAAGAAACGCTTTGACTGGTTGATACAACGGTTTCGCTCAAGATCCGCGTAACTATACGTCATTGCGATGGCAATCGTGTTGAGACTCTAGGCGTGTTTTCGCCGTTGGCAGCGCCGTGCTGTCACGGCACCGACAGCACGTGCGCGGCCCAAGTCTCTAGAGACGAGGCCAACGCGCAGGGCGTTTGACTGCAAAAGCGACAAGGTCAAGTGGACGCACCGTCACACCTCGCTCAATGCTCAATCGGCTCTGCAGGGGAGGCGCAGCCGCTTTCTGGGCCGATCCCGAAGATGGCACGGTCTAAAAATGGGGACCGATCCCGAAGGTATGCCGCAGCATAGAAATGTGAGCCTAATCTCGTTCACGGCGCTCTTTAACTAAAGAAATAAAATCCTTCGAAGGTTTTCATTTCATCTCCAATCATTTAAATTTTTCGTCTCAAAAGAATGCTATTAACCCACGTGGGCAGTCATCATAGATGAGTCTCCCCGAATTTTATTGTAAGAGGCATTGCGAGACAGCACAAGACCCGCTACGAGGATTTAATTTTAAACAGCTTTATTTGCACAGTCGTGGATACCGTTCTTGTATGTAGCCATGTACAGGGACGCTAGTCATGACCACGTCGTAACCACGTTCAAGCAGAGATGTAACTTTTCACGTCTGGCAATTCGCACAATGTCACAACGCTCTCATACTCGCACCAAATAAAGTAACGCCTCTGTGTAATATTAAAAACAAGATTTATGAATACGTCGGCTAAACGGACATATTGAACTAAAACTCGGCACCGTACGAAAAACGACGGTCCCGGAGGTCGCCCTTTTCGTCCTTGTGCTTGTTGAATGGCCTTCACCGCGCCCCGTGTTGAAAAAACCGCGAGGAAGGACATGTCATGGTGTCCATGCATGCAAAAAGGCACAACGTGCGCTATTTGTGACCGTGCAAGTCTTTACGAAAATTCTTCGCCGTGCGCGCCTTCAACAAGAAACTTTCACCCGAAGCTTAATACTGTGACACGGGAGAAAGCTCAAAGTCACGCACCTCCATCCTAGAAGCTGTGCAGCTAACGCTAAGGTGCGTCCCGAGGTGGTCATTACGAGTGTGTTTTTCTGTCAGCCGAGCACAGTGAGCAGCTACGTCTGACGGAGCGCTTACGTTGCTCGTAGCAGTGTGGTGTCGGACCAGGAGGGTCCCTGGTGGGGGCAGCAGGAGCAACAGCAGTTGGCCCTCCGGCGGTTGCCCTCGTTCGTTGGCCATTGGGTGCAGCCCTGCCAGAGAAACAGCGCGGCCGCCGCAAGCGTTGTATGCGTGGCCGTTGCCGGCGGCTGCTGTTCCCACAGGTCGCGCACGGCGGTGATGCTCTTCCATAGGGTCGCGGCCAGGGGCTCCCACGGAGGCGCCGCCTCTACCGCCATCTGCGCGACAGGGTCAGGGAAAAGATTCATGCTTGTAGCGACACAGACAGACAGACAGACAGACAGACACCCGCCAACAAACTTTATAATGTTTTCACTGCAGTGCAAGTAGTTCCTGAAATGAAACTATAGATGACATGGCCTGCGCGATTTGAGCAGTGACGTCTGATAGGAACACCCTTTGTACCCTTTTCACCGGCTCGTTCGCTCACTGTAAAGAGATGGTGCTTGCGCCGCGACTAGCCATTTCTTGCTTCAAGACCCGTCATGTCGCCTCCGCGGCTGAATGCACCCGTCGCGGTTGCGACGGGTGCATGCCGATGGAAATATAGGGCAACAAATTTGAAGGACGCTTAAGCTTCGCCTTTAAGAGTGGAACGCGATAGCACTGAAAAATCCCTGACTGCTTCTCTGCTTCCTCGTTTATGAGAGGATACCTTTATTTGCTTTCAAAGCGACTAACGTTTCTTACCTTGACAGGTTTTATCTAATTGGATGACAATAGGCGAGGAACACGTATAAGTGGAGAGGATTAAGATGGGGCTGAGCAAGAGCAGTGAAAATATAGATAGGCGGATGAGGAGGGTGTAGCCAGAGTCTGCGATTGGTCCGCTTCCCCTTGCCTGTAGCTTGCGGTGACTGGTCAAAAATCGCAGCGGCGTCCAACGGAAGGTTTAAAATGCCGCTAAAACGAATCCTTAGCGAAGAACAGTTGGCAGAGCGATGTTGTATACGTGCGATGTCGTATCGGCGAGTAGCAATCGCCCATTCCTTTCGGAACGGGGCAGTCTCCGGCTGAAAACTCAGTTTTGTTCGGCATGTTAATGCATCTTATATGCGTACATGTCACTGTGACTTGGTGATCTTTCGCGGTTTTGTGACGTCGCATGACAGACTGGCAACGTGGGCCCTGCCCGAAATCTTTTGACCAATACCGCGGAGGGCTATCGGCGAAAAAGACGCAGAACCAGAAATATAATTATTTTCCGTTTGTTCGCTCTAATTATGCATAACCAGTGCGTTCCCGCCATATCGGATAAGGGAATTCTCGCGGTTTTCGCGACGTCGCGTGACAAACACGCGAAGTGGGGGTGGTCCCCAAAATGCTTGACCAATCGTGGAGAGCTGATCGCAGAAATTGAAAACAAACAGTTCGCAGTAGTTTTACGTTATGGGGGGCCCCCTTGCACTTGACTGCGCCTTGTCCGTCGTCACGAGCATGACACTAACGTTGCATGCAAGATCCCTGAGAGCTGGCAGTGATAGCCGCTTGCATTCACCAACCTTTAATAAGCTGTATAGATTGGTGTAGCTGGATTATGTTCTCGCAGTTCTTGAAGTACATCTCCAGGAACAGGATACAGCTGCTCTCCTGGCGTCCTCGCCTTGCATTTGTGTGTTGTGACAGCAGTGTCGTCTTTCTTAAAAAAATGATCAAAAGCCGGTGTCACGGCTCTTTCTTCTCGTTCATTACATAACGAGGGTCGGGAATTCGGCAACATTGATGCCTCCAGGTATTATGCGTGAGTTTATCGACCAGTTCTCTCGTGACGCTGCGACAGAAAGGATGTTCCACATCCGCCGCCAAGGTTTGTGAGTAGTGGCGCTGGTTAACAATCCGAGGCTTAGTTTTAGCAGTAACGCATAAATACTCCAGAAAGTGCGTGGGAACACGGCACCGCGGTAGCTGAAGTGGTTAGAGCATCGCATGCGTAATACGGAGACGTGCGATCGTTCCCCACCTGCGGCAAGTAGTTTTTAGAGCGAAAGCTTTACTAACCTTGTCGAGCCGAGTTTGCCGTCGCCGCGTATTTGACCTTAATTTCACTGCAGCTGCGCTGTAGCCTTGGCAACGCATCACGTGTCTCGCCAAGCAGAGCGCTGGCGCCGCTGCGTTCGCTAGCCGCTGCCGCCGGCTTGGCGCATGCGCTTTCAGCTGCTGGGTCGCCACCTGGTCACATGACTAGCCGCGCGCCGAGCGCCGCGCTCCCGTAGTCCTAAGTTTTTATCGGTCATCTTCCCTCGGTTTCTTATGAGGGTTTCAGCAGCGACGCTGAAAACTTGCTCGATGCGCGCACTGGAGGGACGGGCAGTGTTGTGATGCACGAACAACATGCGCGCTAGCTAGGCAGTGGTTGCTCAACGCCGTGATGCACGCTACGGTGTCGTCTACGAAGAGCAGCGCTTCGTGGTTGCAAGGGCTCGAAGGAGGCGCTCCCGGCAGGGACAGTGAAAAGATGAAAATATTGCCCGTATGCACGATTTCCTGGCTTTAAGGTCCGACGTGGCCGCCACTATCGAAACGTTACCAGCAAAGGTTCATTAACTCGGCAAACTTAGCCGGGTGGCGCGCGTTCTAAGGCGAGGAAGCAAATGCAGAGCTGCCGGGTTCGTCTGCCTGAACATGCACGGGCTACTGCGCGGCAGGACGGCAAGAGTTCTGTTCTAGCTCTGAATTGGATTCGAGTGCTCAAAGCGGCGTCGTCTGTTACAACTTATCTCGTATACCACAGATCGCCGGCCAGCCTTTTCCTCACCTGTCTGAGTTGCCCGTCCGGCGGTTCCAGCCGGTGAAAGGCGAGCCACAGGCGGCGGGCGCGCTCGTGCATGGCGCCCGAGCACCAGGCCGGGTCCGCCATGAGGCCCACCTTGAGGATGGCCAGCCAGACCAGCGGGTGGTTGCCGTCGCCGGGGGTGGTCGTCGTCGCTTGTGGCGCGTCGCAGCCACTGCCGCCGTCACCGTCGAGGCTGCCGGCTGCCTCCCGGCCTCCGCGGCTCGGCGCGTCGGCCGTCAGGGCTGCGTCAGCCGCTGCTGCCGACGTCGGCGGCCCGGCTGATTGCTGCTGGCGACGGCTGCTCGCCGCGGCGTCTTCGAGCTGTCCTCCGCCCATGGGGAGAGCCGACAGTCGAGCGGCCGTTCGAGCTCACGGTTGCGGCACAGCCACGAGCCGATCGCTTCCTGCCGCGCTGCCGATGGCACGCCGATCCGATGGCGATGGCCGTGCGCTTCTTCGGCTGCGGCACGTACCATATAGAATTCCCCCATCTACAGCCCCCCCCCCCCGCCAAAAAAGAAGGAGAGAGAAATTACGCATAAGCATTTGGCGTTGATTGTCAACGTAAGGGAATGGCCGGACGCTTCTGGAAAGCTCCTCGTCTTATTAGAGTAACGATATTCTTTAAGGCGTACGTTTGTTTGGAGAGGGTAATTGCAGCGTTTTTTTTTTTAATGGCGTGAATGTGTAGACTCTGTAGAGAACAGAGCCGTTAACCGGCACGTTTGTAGCACTAGTATAAGTGGATGTTCACATATGAGCAGTTTCGTCATGTGTGTGTTGCCGCCTTTCCGATTCTCCTTCCTGCCGATCATTTCTTTCTTTTCCGCCGATCCTCCTTTCCCGCCGCCGAAGCCCTCTCCCGCGGCCACCACAAGTTGAGAGGGTGCAGCGGGAGAAAAGGTTGACTGCTCCCTCAAGCGCTGCATAAGACAATGCTAACCTTTCCCTTCTGCGTGAAGAACCACTTCTCTCTTCTCCAGCGTTCTAATACAGTGTCTAAACCTTCAGACGCCCCAAGACCCTCGCGCTACAGCACGCGCGTCTCAAAGAACTACACCGTATAAATAGTTGACGTTCGGGGACCAACGTGTCCCCATCTCGGTTGCGCGAGGTCAGGCGGCCATTTCATCGGAGCGTTTGCATCAGCGGTGAAAGTCCAACACCACCGACGACCATGTAAATGGGCGAAAGAGCAAACGAAAAAAAGAAAAAGAAAGAAGAAGAAAGCTATTCTTGTTACTACTATACTCACATACAACTTCCTGTGGCAATTGAAGGTAAAGCTACGGACGCGTGTCTGCTGCACATGTGTTACGGCGCCAAGTAGTCCGCCAGCGTTCGACAGTGCTTTTGGTTGCTCGGAACAGACGCTGAATCGACGCAACTTCCACGTGCGACGGTTTCGCGTTTGCCCGGACGCGGAAGGGAAAAGCCGGAAAATAAGTAAACTTTTACATTCAGTGGTTTGTCCTTTCTTATTTAACTGTTTCTAATAAGGTGTTTATGTTTTCTCTTCCCTGCAGCTTAATATAACGTAAATGGAAACACGGGACTTTTTTCAGAAGCGCTCTTACTTGTGCGCGCTTTGCCTCCGTAGCTTTTTGTTCATTGCCACAGAAAGTTGTCCGCGAGTTTACAGGCCACTCTGGAGATTCACTCGTTAAAATATCTTGGTAATGACGTGGTTAGTGCTTGAATTTGTCAAATCTTCGTGCTTATGTCTTTATAAGCTTTCATGGTGGAATTTATCACTATCTTCCTAAATTTCGGAGCACTCATAGTTTTCTTATGCTACACTGTGAGCCGGTGTAATCACTGTGAATTGTTGCAGTTATAACGCAATGCTTTGCTAAAAATGAGAAAACAAAGGTCTGGGGTAATACGTGCCGTGTTACTCACAGAAGCATCAATAGGCGTCTGTGTAACAAGCCGGAACAGCCGCGGCTACAATGCTGGGACATTATCATCAGACCTAAGTGACCACTTGCGCATTTATGTCTGTACAAAAACTTACTCTTTATAAAGATCGCAATTTCCCGTAGTATAAAAGTATTATTGACAAATAATTAATGTTTAGATCTTTAACCCATGTATGCGAAAGCTTTGACAAGTTAAAAATTAGAACAAATATAAGAAGAAGCCTGTCAGAGGCTTCAGGACGTAGAACCAGCAGTTTTGGTAGATTTCTTTGTGTTTGTGACGGCTGGTTTTGAACCGTCCTACATAGAGTACACTAGGCAAATGTACTCCTTAAAGGCTGTGATAGAATTTAAAATACTTTTTACGAACTCTGATGTCACATTTCTCACAACGCACGCTAGTTTTCTCATGGCAGAGGGAACAGATTGTTTGTTTGTCCTGCAAGATCACAATATGGTCGAATCGGCCGAATCAGTATTATGTGTTGGCTCTTTACACGCAATTACTTACAGACATAAACCTTCTTGTATATGGCTGCTATGTGACTTCGAAACGCGAGCAGGTCGGCTTTATAACTTCCTACCCTATAGTGCTCGAACGCGTTGTTGACAAACACTTGAAGAAGGTATGTAAGTAGTGAAGAATACCGCTTCTTGTCCATATAGAAGTGTAGTACATCGCAATAATTTGGGGAAGTTTCTCCGCTCCAACCGTGTTAGCCATATGTGTGGGGATTAATAAAGACTTTGACTCTTCACCGGGACATTTGAATTGATTTACATCCACTGCCAAAACACTAAGTACGTGGTTTCCGCACCGCGAGCGTTAGAAGCGACTGAATATGCACTGCTAGCGTTTGCAGCGATAGACGAGAACCTCGAAGTCACAATGAAATTGGTTATCAAAAGCTAGCGGCCATTTTTGGAAATTACTTCAAGAAACTATTATTATTGCTGCATCAGTCAAGGAAAGGTACGCCGAAGAAAAAACACCTGGAAGTTCTTCATCGTATCTCGTGTATCGTCTAAGCGCCGATTATTTTGCTGTGCGTACTAGATGATGTTACGTACAAAAAAGTGACCACTTCACCTACGAATTTTTTTTTCCTTCAAATTTATGTGTTCTAGTAAGGGTCGCTTCTTCATGAATTGGGTTGCCGAAGGACAAGACGCTAGAAGGATACAGTCAGGTGACCCTTGCGCTCTGGTTTTTGCAAAAAATTTGATATTTTACTGGTTGCTTACTGATAACTTTGCAATCATCACAGCTTTTTCCTACTACTTCAACCACAAAACGCGTCCGCCGACAATAGGTTCAAGCCCATGATCCATTCACAGCCGCTGTCTTCATCAATTAATGCTCAGTGTGCATTATTCATGTGGACTAATGCATATTGTTGAAGGCACCCGATCGAGAGCGTCAGTTTGGTTCAAAATTAAATTCAACCTTTGTAGAGCTTTGTTTGCAAAAGCCTGATCGAGGAACCTCTTCCTTCCCAACAGCAAGGAACAGAACAGTCTGTGTGACAGACAGGAATTCGTGATTACGTAAGCCTCTCTTTGATAAGACGTTCGGTTTGGCTTACGCCGAGTTGAATTTTTAGTTCTCAACGGAATCAAATCATCAAGTACAGATATCCACCTTGGTGGATCAGAGAGCATACGATACACCTCCCTGAGACATACGACACTTTCATTGAAGTGTTCGTGAGCAGGACGAACAACTGGGTCCGCATGCGCAAATTACGTTCTTGTTTTCCAGGAAACATGGAGACTCGGTACCATAATTGGATCGTATGGTATATCGTCTGATGTATTTATTGGCAAGAATCGGATAGCATATGGGTCAAAGGGCAACTGCAACACTGGAGTATATCCCAGTGAAAAATAGGGCCCCAACAGTCTCGGAATACATGGTCGGGTTTGTTGCATAAATGACAGTTAGTTGTCCAGGGTACGAAGATGCCTTTATCGCTAAGCCAGGTCTTAAAGAGAAGTGTATTGGTGTGCAATTGAAAGAACGTCTTAACTGAAGGTGATGCTGATAGTGATACGGAAGGTGATGAAAGTGCCTTGCAACCCGTGACTTTAAGTGTCAAAGTCTGCAGTAAAGGAAAAAAAAAGATAGGACATCCGGTATAAGCATTACTAAACCTCTTAAAAACCCACACCCAGTCTGCCTATAGTGTCCTAAATGTAGGACGCTGCTGTTTCAAACGTCGCAGGTGTCGATGGTTTCATTACAAAGCACAGATTTTATCCTTTACGAGCAGGTAATCACAATATCGGCAGCGGCGAATTATATTTGCGTCAATTTAAGTTGCTTCTTCTGCCGCAAGATGGCGCCGTTCGCGAAGTTTTAAAATCAACGATGCTGCAGCTGTGTTACGCAGAAAAGCCTAGGTGCGCAATTACGAAAGTTTGCACGGACAAAGGTTATGACATTATGAGGACAGGCTGGCAAACTCAAGCCTTTCTCTAAGGAATGTGAAGAGTTACTGCGAACGAAAGTAGTGTTCAACCACTGAACCACGTTTTAATTAATCGTGAAATTGCACCTTTCAGAAAAATGTGTAATTCCACGCTGATTCAGCATATTCATAAGCACAAACTGCAGCATGCCTGCCCACGCGCAGTCTCTACAATATATGACTTTACAAGCTCAAGTCGTAAAGCAATAGGAGTCCGTACGAACTATGGCGAGCAAGCTATCGAATTTAAGGTTGTCAAACTGTAGAACCTTCATAATTTGCATGTTGATTTCACACTGCAAGCTACACAATTAAACGCAATTATCCATGGTACCTTCTTCCTACTAATCTCATTGTAGATCCGTAAACACTTGCATTTAAATAAAATTAAATATATTTACAATTGTTCTTATTGTTGTCCAACTGTTTATACTTTACACGCTAGAATTATTCCTAAAGGGATTTTTTTAGCCGATGTATCAATTGATGAATGCCCTCTTACCATTTTTAAAAACAGATTAGTCTAAACCTATTTGTACGTGAACGTGTGTAGACGGGCATGAGATAACATTCCAAGATGAACCTATTCTCTGTGCTTCTGTGAAATTTGAAATTTATTTATTTATTTATTTATTTATTTATTTATTTATTTATTTATTTATTTATTTATTTATTTATTTATTTTTCTCGCGGCATTTGCCACTGCTGCAGGCTACATCTTCGGTCAGGGGGCCAGGACCGCGTCAGGCGTTTTGCCTTTAGTCTTTGCCTCCTGGAAGAATATTGTATTCTTCCTGCAAATATTCCTGCAAAAAAAAAAAAAACACGGTATGATTGAGAAGAACGCCGTACAGTGGTGGACTCCGGAATAATTTTGACACCACCTGGGGTTCTTTACCGTGCACGCAAGGCACGGCACATGGGCGCTTTTTTTGTTGTTGTTGTTGTTGAAAACGATCCATTTTCAAAGTTGCAAAGCCGTTGGAAGCCAGAAGGTCGAAGTTTAGGCCAATCCACACACTGTCCACCACTCGCACGTTGGCTCAACCGTCACGCTCGTGGCTCCCGTAGACTCCAGCACCCAGGGTTTCCTTGAGTAAATATTTGTTGGAAACTCTGCGGCGTGTATACCGACAAAGAGTGATAGGTCGAGAATCAGGTGGCGAGAGGAAATGCGATGCATTTATTTATGAAAATAATGGACCGTCAAAAAATGAAATGCGAGAGGAAAGACGCTTAAAAAAATGAGAACAGTAGGCACGTCATCATGTAGTCAGACTAACTAGAACCAAGTTGTAAACGACCTATGCAATGCACATATTTATGCACGTAATGCACTACACAAAGGTCGCTTGCTAGAAGAAGGACGCTTAAAAGCAGCAATAGTACGTGATTAGGCAGTCAGAATAATTGAAACCTAACTGTAGACGAGATATTCGAGAACGAGGTGTAGAAGAGCGCAATAATAGAGAATTCGGACGACGAGCGCTACAGTCAACACTCCACACGCAGAAACCGCAGAGGAAACAGCTATCGCGTTAGCCATAGCACAAACACAAGCGGACGTAATCATCAGGGATTCCCAGACGGCGATACGAAACTTCGTTAACGGTCGAATCTCCCCAGAGGCACTACGACTGCTAAAATTAGCTAATAACCGCGACAAAAGTGTCGATCTCATCTGGACACCCGCTCACACACTACCGGACAGTAGCAATGAGGCGACGCACCGCATGGCTCGAGAGCTTACGGAGCGAGCCTCGGTTAGCCCCGCCTCACCGACTGCCGACGAGTGGGAGTGGGAAGATCGAATGACCAGATTTCACGAATATACACAATACCATAGATTTCAGAGAATCGCATTCCCGCCGTCGCACTCAAAGTGAAGCAAAAATCAGTCTGTTGAATGGCGGCAGTTACAGGCCAGATGCTATCCGAGTCCAGCTATCATGCACCCAATGCACCCAGATATACACACTACTGACAAGTGCAGACATTGCGACTCTATAGCCACCCTGGAGCATATCCTACGGGAAAGCACGGCTATAATGCAGAATAACGGTGATGCAGCCTCAAACAGCGACAGCCTGACGCTATTTGGTTCATTCATTCAAATAACTTTACTGAGTGCCCTGCGATTTGGTGGGGTGGGCCTGGACCCCGCCTAGGTTTCGGCCAAGGGTTGTTGGCCTTTTGCAGCTTCCTCGGCTCGCTAGGCGGCCGAGAGTTGGTGCTGCAAGTCCGAGCTGAGCAACGTAGACTCCCAGCGCTGAGTAACAGGCGCTAAATCGTTGTGGGCGCGGTCTGCACCTCCTCATCATCATCACCATGGTTGGTGATACACAGTTCTTCAGAAGCACAAATTTACATTAATCTGGACTCTAAAATATCATTTTGATATGAGCCTACCTGTGCTCAACTTTAGTTTCATGCCATTTTCGTGTAAATTTGCTGACTTTTTTGCATTTGTGCTAATAGATCATTGACCTACCCCCGGGTGAGTGCATATGCAACTGACACACAGAGGTCTACACTACTATATACGTGCACCGTTCCTATATCTCCGTACTCTACTACTTGCTTCCCTTTCGATGCTCGCCCACCTATGCTTAAATTTGGTTTCATTCTTCTTTAGTTATTGAAATGCGCCGATTGGTTACATTTGTTCTCTCCGGTCTGGGACCAATCCCAGCGAGCCGGTATGCGCCACTGGCACTTAACAGCCTACTCTATGCCAACGCAATCTGGCTATTTCTCCATTTTGAACTTTTGCAGCGAGTTAGAATCACTCGAGAACTTCTTACTCGGCTCTTGTCGTTTCTCCCCCGGAAGCTCTGCAAGTCCAACGGTGACAGCTTGACCTCCCTTGAAGACTTCTGCGCTGCTATATTTCGTGTCTTCCATTCTGGGTCACTTCCATGTGGACATAGGCATCGCCATGGAGAAGTTTTTTTGCGAATCTAACCGATTTCATCGTTGGTTTTCTTTTTAGGTATTTTATTCCGATAGCAATTACACAAACTCTCGAGGCGCGTTTGCGCTGTCGCCGTTGGCGTTGTCGCGCTGTCATGGTACCGACGCGTATGCAAATATTGTCGCAATCTAACCCGCATATACGACAAAGACATACAGCATTCGCTATATGTCTATCTACATTATAGGTAAAACACGGGGAAGGCGGGAGATGGAAATTCAAGACATTGAGCAAAACGAGAACAAGGCGGAAGCAGGAGCGAACGTTTCGACAAGTGGACTTGTCTTCTTCAAGGCTACATTATCTGCATTATAGACATTACAGACATTATAGCAGAAAATTCGCTTCGAGTGACCATGTAATTGTCATCGCAATAACCACCCTTCGCGGATGTATGCCAATGTGATGCAACTGATACGTGGAAAACAGCGAAGATCTATAAGCGAGCTGTCACCCTCGTTCGTTGGAAGTGTTAGGAGTCTGTTTGCTGGCCGTTCAGAGTGATGATTCATCATCGACACCCTTTGTCATGCGGCCGCTTCGGGGCTTCCACGCCGGATTGCGTTGCATGGACCACGCCTTCAGCTTTCACCGCCGCAGCCGTGCAAACTTCTAGCTGAGCTCCCACGTGGAGACAGTAAAATAGGCAACGTCAGTGGCAACAATCACGAATTGCTGACTAAAAAAGAAAAGCAGAAAAAAAAACCGCAATGAAGTTGTATGTTGGAGGGAGGTACATATGCAAGCTGACTAGGTAACTATTATTTGATAATCGCTAATAATTACGTTTTAAAGCATATTGTTAGCGCGGCACCCCACGCAGGTTGCGCTGTATGCGTCATGGCCTCAGCGTTCGCGGCTGCAGCCGTACAATTTAAACTCTGAACTTACGTCTAACGTGGAGCGGGTAAAGCGCGACCTGAGGAACAAAATGAATCTATGGTTAAAAAAAAAAAGAAGGTGCCGTGCACGTGCATTTTTGCCGACTTGAATAATGTATACGCAAGATAACCTTTATAATGTGATCATCGAACACTGCGTTTCGAAGCAAAGTCAGGCTTGCGGTGCACTGCATTGCATTGCATTAATGTTTTTATACCGACCACGCCGTTGCACACTCGCCATCACTGCTATACGAGACCCCCTGCATAACTTTTCTATTTAAGGAGAAAAGAAAAAGAGAAAAAAGAATTACGCGCATCCAACGCACAACTTGGAATCTATGTAAATCCGCGAAGCTCAAGCGAAGCGGTCATTCAAATACTATAAATCTGCCCTTTCCCGTCGCGCGTATTCGGCGTTAAAGAAAACTCGTGTGCTCTAGCGCACCCGTGCTTAATTCCCAGTGTGACACAAACGGCGGTCAACCTTAGGAGCTAGTTGGTGTTCGCGCGATAAAAGTATACACGTGCAATTGGGGCCTAAACAATAAAGAAACGTAAATGCGTTTGCGCTCTTATGGTTAGAGCATTGGGCTGCCTTGCTGGGGAACCGAGGGCGCGTGATTGAATTCTTCTTTTCAATGCTATGAGCATCCGTCGGGAAGTTCATCCAGTTTGCGGTATGTCTCTGTGTATCTATGTCTCCATGTATGTCCACGCTTGGCCTCTTTCCTGTCAACTTGGGTCATCTGGGTCCTCCATGGTCGTCCAGATCGTCCATGGTCAAATGGGTAGAGCGTCGGGCTTCTGCGCTGGAGCAACTTGGGTCACTGAAGCTGTGTCTGGGTAAGTACAGCTTTTAAGTGAACCCCTTTAACGCTAACTTGCGTCACTGGCTGGTGTGGCACTGTGTGTGCCTATGTGCCGCTCTTCAATTAACCTCTTCGATGCCAACATTGGTGCACTGGGTGCGTGTCACTGGTTGTGTGCCACGTATAATATTAATTCTTATACAAAACATATCATCAACGAATACCCCATCAATTATATGATAGGCTGGTAATATAATTAAGGTCGCCAGTCATCTGTAAAGAATTAGCATTCTTAGGTTACTTCACGCACTTCCCCGAAGCTAACGTGTGTCTATCTATATCTGTCCCTTACCGTTTTCCAGCAAATGTGCATCTCTGGGTATTCCATGGTCGAATGGGTAAGCGCGGCGGGCTGCTGTGCAGACAGAGCAGGGTTCGAAACCAACCGCCGGACCAATTTGGGTCACTGGGTGATGTGGTACTGTGTGTGCCTGTGTGCCGCTCTTGAACGAACCTATTTGACGCCGACACGGAGCACTGCGTATGTACACCACTCTGCTTTTCGATTCGACCTGCATTTCGACCTTTGATGGCAACTTGAGTCACTGGGCGTTTGCAAATACGTGTGTGCCACTGTTCAACGAACGACGTATTTGAGTCCGACTTCGGTAACTAGGGAATTGCCACTGGGAATGTGCCCCCTACGGTAAAGTCGCTCGAGCAAACCAGACTGAAGTGCTGTCCGTACGCATATCTACACCTTCTCTCTCCCTTCTTTCTCTTCCCCTTCTCCCATCCCCCAGTGTAGGGTAGCCAACCAGACTATTGACTGGTTAACATCCCTGCCTTTCCTGAATTCTCCTCTCTCTCTCTCTCTCTCTCTCTCTCTCTCTCTCTCCCCCTACGGTAAATGTAGCGCATGAGTACAGCGTACCGTGCGCTACCGTGAGCGAAGAACACGAGAAAGAGAAGAAAGACGTTTTGCCACGTCTGAGGCTCGCCTTCATTATTTTTAAATAAGCCCCGTTCCTTTCGTGACGTAACATCTTCTATGCTTGGCGGAATCAAACGCGCACCGAGCGCGGACTTTACGGCGCTGCCGATAGGGGGCGCAGCGAGAAGCAGCGTGCAGTGCCGCCGCAGAGGAGCCCGCCTGCATTTCCACCAGCCGGTTTCGCGATGGGCGATTTCAACCAGCCGAACGTACCATTAGAACAAATCTTTTGAAATTTCTCCCGCGCCGGACAGAATCGAGTCCACTTCACACGGGTTACTCAAGGTCAGCAGCGCGACGATTTTGTCCAGCTGCTCCACAAGTGTGCGGGGTTTGTGCCGCTTTTTCAATAAATATTTAGCTACAGCGCTTTAGCGAGCTGCGCCATGAACGCACTGGGTACGGGCCGCTCTTCAACTAACTTCCCGCCAGCTTGGGTCACCGAGTATGCAAGGAGTATGTGCCGCTGGGTGTGCAGCAAGCGGGGCACACGATTATCAGCGGTAGTAGGCGCCGGCGCGCCGCGCTTCTAGTCTCGGAGGCTTCACGCGGGCTTTTCGGCAACGTCACTATGTGGCGCAGCGTGTCCAAATACAAAGAGGCGCGAGATTAAGAGCCCGACTGCCACATGATGCGTTTCTCGGTGCATGCACCGGCGCGCCGTGCGTTTCGGAGGCTACGCCCAGGCTTCGCGGCTGTGCCGATGGCGCATATAGTGTTCATAGGGAAGCCGGAAGGGGAAGTCCCGCTGCAGTACACATCTCATAAATAAGGCGTTTCGACGGTGGCAATACGCTGTGTCGCTATTTTTTAATTGCGATAGCAATTATATGGGCACTCCGGGCGCATTTCTGCAATCGATATCGCCGTCGGAATAGCGGTGAGGTTCTGTATAAATTCCGAGGGCGATAAAGTCGTCGCCGCTCGGCCTAAGCTATACGTGCGAGCGAAAGCGTGCAAGGGTGAGCCAGCGATCGCGGCTCAATCTCGTGCACGCAGCGGAGGAAAGCGGACACGAAGCGCACCGCCTTCCGTCGCGCGCAAGGCTCCTGGTGGTGGGTAGGAAGGGGGGAGGGCGCTCTACTCCGGGTGGCCTGGGTGGCCGTGCGCGCCTGGCCGGTACGCTGTATCTTGAAAGCCATCTGCGACGGGTACAGAATCTGCGCGGCGTAGTTCGCGTTGGTGCGAGCGGCAGCACGAAGGTCAATTCGCTCTCTGCTGCTGCCGCGTTTCCTCACTGCAGCGTTTTGACAGCGAGTTTCCGCGGTCATCGAGTGAGATGTGTTCGTGTTTGCTTGTGCGCACGTGACACCATGCTTGTTAATTTAGTTAGTATATCTACGTTTACAAGTTTATACGGTCGATAAAACTATTCTCCTTCCTTCGTGTAGCTGTCCACTAATTGCTATAGTAATTGGTGCTTCGTCTTTCGGGAAAAACTGCAACTTTTTTTTTTAAAAGTATGATCTATTCTGTAAGAGAGCAGCGGCACCCAGCAGCCACGGTCATGAAACTCCGGGAGGGTTCGCGTAGAAAGCTTTGCTTTAAAGGAAAACGTTCTTGGCTGTTAGGCGCACGCAAGGGTGCCACGCACTGAAGAAGAACGAAACAGACTCATTGATGATGCTCTGGAAAGGCAGTAGCAATGAGCCTTACTTGAGCTCTCAAAGCCGTCTTCACTGCTTTTCCATCTTTTATTGAAACTCGAACAGAACACGCACACACGTTTGGCCCTTCTCACCAAGAAAAAAAATTTAACAAAGGGCTGCTCATTGCTGAGCACGAAGTTTAATGGCAGTATCGCTGAGGAACGTTGACAAGAACAAAAGGAAGATTCTTGTGGAGGGCTGTGCAGACCCGACTGATGCCCAAGGCAACGAGATAACGAAGTGTCTTGTCTGCGCTGTTGCCAGCTTGGCTGCCGTCATCCATCTATTGACGACATCCGGTCATACCGTAGAACTTACATTATTATTAGCAATGTAGCGAAACTAAAGGTGCCTTCTTCAAGATCTGGAGTGAGACACCACACCAAAATGGAGTCCCTGAATTTCTGAAGTGGCAGTGTGCGATCGCGGCCTCGTGTGCGTAGCTCTTAAAATCAGTACATAAAAAAAAACATCTATATCGTGTGCGTTGGGGGAGGAGGGAGGTCGAGGGGGAGAGAGTAAAGAAACGCTGGAAAACATTTTTGTTGTTGTTGTTGTTGTTGCTGCTGCTGCTGCTCGAACTCGAGCTGGCTTAACTTGGGAATCTGCATTCAGTTTCGAGCACCTGTCAACAGCCACGCTAAAATATGACGGCAAAGTGCCTGCCATTTTCGGTGCTGTGCTGTAGACATTCTTCGCTATGCATCAAAGCCCGGCAGGCAGTGCAGCTTATTCCTTCAGGCTGCCTTAATACTTGGTCAGACCTGTGGCAAAGACCATAAATGCCAGGGCCATGGGTGCATGTGAACGCAAAAGTTTCGAGCTTCGCAGTCGCGAGTCGCATTCACCAGCAGTGACAGACGCAAGAACTTCCTCGCTTTGTGGAAGGTTATTGATGTCGGTGCGGGCAAAATGTCACAGCTATAAGAGCAAGGAACGGCCCTCGTTGAAACAATACTCAGGGCCTTAGGTCGAAGAAGCTTATTAGTCACGACGTACCCTCCGAGATCGCAACGGCAGGTCGCCGTTGCGATCTCGGAGGCCACGGTCAAGGGTGCCTGGCTTCGTCAATTCGTTTGCATTCTAGTCTGTTGATGCACTCGTCAACGTGGTCTTCAACATGGTCATCAACCGTCATATTATGAAACCAGCCAATGACGACCGCGAATCTTAGGTGACTCAAGATAACATGCCACAGTAAGGAAGAAAAGAGCAAAGGGCAGGGACGGTTGTTTGGTAACCTGTTATTTTTTTTTTGTCGTAACTTGAAACGAGTGACAGCTGTGCTTTTCGTACAAACGTCGTACGATAACTTCTGCGTCGTCACAGCATGGCTCCTCGTAGATGTTTTACCGCAGCCTCCGCGCAATGAACGCGCCAGTATAGTCCAACGTCGTTTTCTATGCATTAGGCGCAATCTAAGCGCCTTGTTGTACAGCAATGACAGCGACAGGACGTTGTTATAGTTATCGCCGAGCTTCATGTGGTCACGACCCCTCATTCACGGCAGCCATGCTCGCAGTATAAGGAAAATTCGATCATTTGTGCATTCCTACACTGGCCGTCGTTGACTTTGCTGAAGTTCACAGTTAGCCGGTTCTGCGGCCATGACGTAAGCCGAACTCGACTACGCAAGTGACGTTCGCGAAGTGTCATTTCATTGTGGTTGAGCATGCGGCTTTCACACAGACCAGTTTATTTGTTTTGCATGCCCGAATGCCTCGCGCACTTGAGGGAGGATCGGGGCTGACTTTTTTGTTGTTGTTTTCTTCCCTGCCCTGTTATCAGCACTGAACGCATATAAACACGTGCTTTCGGAAACACAAATTGTGGCGACAGTGGGAAAACTCCACCATTGTTGTCCGGCGATCGGAAATGTCGCTGTCTCGGAAATGCGCGCAGTATTGGTTAACACCCGTCTATCACAAGGGCTTGTAGTGCTTCGCGTGCCGCAGCATGGGGCAAAATCGTCCGTGGGCTCGTTTGCGTAATCCGCACTGAATGGGACAGTTCGTAACGGCATCCCCAGGTTTGCTACAAAAGTCAGTTGGGCACTTCTCAACACGTCACGGCAGTTCCGTTTTTCTCTGCACAGAAACAGTCCTCTAGATGAATAATACCTATGCCTCGAACTGAGCCAAAAACACAAAAAAAGGGGGGGGGAGAGAAGAGATGTCTCGAATCCTTAAATGAGCTGCTGAGGGTGACGATTACGAGAGTTCAACCGCGCACTTGAAAAAGAAAAGAGGGTGTGTCGTTTCCTCACCGACACCACCGTCTTCTCAACGCATGCAGTTCCTCATCCGAGTGACGCGCACAGGCTTGCCCAACACGTAACACGTTCCCAACAACGCGCAGCGTTCACGAACACACACAAACACACGCACACACCAAGACACACGCACGGCGCACAGTGCATCACGTGGCACATCCCTCCCAAAACGTAGCGCTGTCACGTGGTCCCGCGCACCTTCGAGCCGTCGTCGTCATCGACGTCCGTGCCGGGAGGTCGGCGCGTCGCAGAGTGATCGCGATGTCACGTGGTGCACGGGAGCAACGCGAGCACTTAAATGTCCTTATGAGGGGCGGGGGAGGGCAGAAGTGACTGTGTGTAGCGGCAGGCGGTATGGCACCAGCGACGGGGTAGGGGCGCGGTCTTCCTAGGAGAGATAGGAGGCGGACGAGCCGTCCAGCGGCGGCGGCCACCCAACAGCCCGGGCCCGGCTACGTCGTGGCTCCGGGCGGCACCTCGATCCAGGCGTCCATGTTTAGGCTCCGGAGGGTGGCGCACGGAACCTCGGGATTGCTGCGAGGAACGCACGTGTTAGACGTCTCTCGGAAGCTTCTCCCAAGCCTATAGTCGACTCACTATTCGCTGAAAAGCTGGCCCGGCCGGTTACGAGCATAGCGAAATACGGTTTGCGTTGAATGCTAAGGCACGACGAAACGCAAGCGCGAAATGCCACAGTGCTGATCTGACATTCGCGCCAAAGTTCGAGACCGCACCACTAGTATCACCCGTCAGGTGACTCCGTGACCAACGCCCGTCCAGTGCATTTTAGAGTTTGCGTTTCATCTCTCTTAGCGTTGTAACCGCGTTTCATAATGCCGGGCAACGCACGTGATAATTTCGTGCTCATGCATTTGGCGGCACGTTAAAGAACCCCAGGTGGTCAGAATTAATCCGGAATCCCCCACTATGGCGTGCCTCATAATCAGATCGTAAGATCCCCTAGAATATAATTTCAACAATTTCAGGCTCAACCGACCAACCAACCAACCAACCAACCAACCAAAAAACAAACAAAAGCTAAATAAAGAAAACAGTACCAAAATATTTACAGTGGCGCTTCAATTCGTTAACGCGAGTGAGCCGCAAGCTTATGGGTGCTGTAGCACACACGACTCCATCGGCCCTCAGTGCGCCTAGACGCCTACACTGTCCGAATCGCAGATCGTATTCAAGACAGACGCAGCAGCAGCCGGAGTAGAACGCCCGCATGTAAACATTCGCTTACTAACTAACTTAACTGACATGGTGCCAGTGCGCACAGGCAAACATGAAAACTTCACACTCGATGACCGCGGACGCTCGCTGTCGAAACGCTGGCGTGAGGAATCGCGGCAGCAGCAGCGAGCGAAGTGACGCTTCAACGCAAACTGGGCGGCGAGGACACAGCGCACTCAAAGCTATGAGCCGTCGGCCCACCTAGTCTGTGCCCCCAAAGGAGATCGCTTTCAAGATAAGGCCGGTGCAACCGCGCACGGCCGAAGTACAACGCCCCGCTTCCCTCCCCTCCACCCCCCCCCCAAGTGTCATGCGCGCGGCGGAATACGGCACGCTTCCACCCTTGCGCACGCGAGATTAAGCCACCATCGTCGGCTCACCGTCGCACGCTTTCACTCGCACTCGCAGCGTACTGAGCGCAGGACGATGTTATCTCAGTACGTCTGTATCGCAAACAATATCTGTAGAACTGCCTGAGGAGCTCAACCTGGCACGCCTCTGCCTATTTTCGTCCTCCGCGACGCTTCACCTCTTTGCTTTTTCCCCCCTTGGCTCATCGTTACCTACACTTTCCACTAGGTGGCGTTAAGTTGCGGCGCGCTCGCGCTCCATCGTACTTTCCCCGGTGCGTACTTTCTCCAACGCGCAAAGCTGGCCACTTTGTCGCCATGCTAATTTAAACGCATAGATCAAGGCGTAATGTCGTGCGGAAGGATTTTATCTCAACGCCTCATCGTGAATAATGACGTTACGTAACGAAACTTAATATGGACATCATTGGCGTTTACAAGTTTTCGTCTTTGGTTGCGTTAAAGGGTGTCACACACACCGGCACCACTTTTTTACTAATATATGCGGCAACAGTATGATTGTACCATGGACATGGGCGACCATTCGTCTGGTTTCAGATGCGGAGTGAATATTCGTTTGGTCAAGGGCACGGTCGCGTTGTAAAACATCCTTTGCTTACAGTGAGTGGTTGCTTTCCTGCTAGACTAGATTACGAAGTAGGCTCCGCCTCACAAACATACTTAGTGCAACAAAGCAGCCTTTTCAAGCGCACATCTGAGATCGCAAAATAAAGGAAAACAATAAAAGCGTATTTGCTCCCATCTGTGAGCGGTATCTTAAGATTATAGATATTGCAACGAAAATCCAGGCTCGCACATAACTATAGCACGCTTGTAATGGAACGTTTCTTCGAAAAAGGAAAAAAAAATGCGTGCTGCAGAAACAGATTTTTTTTAGAAGATTGAAAACGACGACTAAGATCTTCAAAGGCGTTTTCCCCCTTTTTTCCAGCATGTCAGCGGGTCCAATAAACAATTATTAGTTCAAAAAAGCCGGTTGTAACGAATAGAAGTATGCTGTTCACTTCAGATACATTTTTGCAAACAACAGTGGCGTGAAGACGAACATATCATTCGAAGGATGGCGCACAGTTATTTTGATCTAACATAATTTCTTTGCATGAAAAAAATATCTGTTTAACCATATAATCTGGCCGTGGGTGTCACCAGCGTGTTTGTAGCAAGCCTACTGTTGTTAACGAAGCACTTATAACGACACTCTGCAGGAGAATTCGTGGCAAGGCTCCATATCTCACTGTGCCTAACCATTTGAGGCTTTGCAGACCAACTACAAGGAAAGAGGCCAATATGATGCGATCGTACTAAGCTGACCTTTACGGGTGTGTATTAAACCGTCGGCTGGATAATTATGGGACCTCGGCCGATCAACGAACCTTTCTGACACCGTCCTGAGTACTTCCCGCTGCGCTGTCTCGTGGCCTATGCTGTTGTCACAGATGACCTTGGAGAGAGTCGTCCTCCGCAGTTCAGTCAGCTGGGCTGCAAGAGCAAGAATACTTGTCGTACTACACTCTACCAACACGCGGAAAGAGACGGAATAAGTGAGTAGCACGTATTACGAAACCGCGCACAGGACCCCAGCTGTAAGGGCAGAAGCGCAATGCCGCAGTAACCTTCTACTTGCAGTTCCCTTGCGTCAACCGCAGATGTGCTTACAGTGCTCTCTTGCAACAACTACACGCATACACAGTTGGCTTGAAATGCAGAATAAAGAAATCCGCTTCCCATAACATTCATTAAAGGTATCCCCCCCCCCCACCTCTTTCCGTATGAGCGCTGTTTTGTAATACAGGCAGTAGTCGGTACTGGAAACAACATGGCTCGTCCTCAGATAGACCTGCATCGCACTGGGCTCGTAGTCTCAGCGTTCATTAGTCTATCTATCTATCTATCTATCTATCTATCTATCTATCTATCTATCTATCTATCTATCTATCTATCTATCTATCTATCTATCTATCTATCTATCTATCTATCTCTCTCTCTCTTAACGCTGAGCCCTGATCTGTCTACTGCGAGGAAAGGACTTCGAGTGCCGCCACAGACCTTGAATCCCACTGGCCTGTACGACCCTCTGTATATAGACGTGGGCTGCGAAACATCTCTTGCGTGCAAAGTGCTGTCTCTCGCCTTTTCACTCTTTCTTCCCGTTTTCCCCACTTGCGATAGCAATTCGGACTACTGCACGGTTAACGTTCTTATACTTTCTCCCTTCGCTCTTTTTTTTCCCCCGGCCTATTTTTGTTAGTAGGCTCGCAAAGTTCAGACGCGAGTAGTTGATTTGAGCGTGACATGTCCGCGTAAGGACGACCAATGTCGACATATAGCGGGCAGAATCTGCTCGTGCAAGGGCGAAGAATAGGCCAACCTGGAACAACATGAATTTTTAGGCTTGTAGCGCAGCTCCGAACGATCAAAAAAGGAAAGTGGAAGGGGTAACGAAAAGCAACGGAGAACAGGGTGAGCGCTCACCCTCTTCTCTGTTCCTTTTCATTACCCCTTCCACTTTCCTTTTTTTGCTCGTTCTTAGCTGCGCTACAAGCCTAAAAAAGTCGTGTCATACCAACTTACCCCAGCTGCCCACCTTGAACAACAGTTCTTTCTTCTCTCTCTCTCTTTCGTAGATGGCCGCATAGGCTTTAAGACTTATATGGGAGGGAGCGCTTACCCGGCGTGAAGCTGCCGGCCTGCCCTCCGTGCTCGAAGTAGAAGCGGTCGCCGTACTTGAGCCGCCAGAACTGTATGCCCAGAATGCAGCCGAAGGTGGGGCCGACCACGCCACCCGGGAGCGAGTACTCCGACACGCCGCCCGTGAACAGGTCGATGTCGTTGACGTGCCTGCGCGATGGGCGATACACGGGGAGTGCACGACGTATTAATGAAGGCAAAACACGAATGCGATTGTATACGTTCAAGTAACAGTGCGCAGTCGAAAGTATTCAGATTTTTTTTTTTTTTTTTTGCCGGCGCTCTCGAGCCCGTGTATACCTTATCCACGAGACACCTTTAGTCCCTCAATGTTTGATCCTGTACCTTGCGTTCTTAGTGGCTGAAGTGTTATTATTTTGTTAGTGCATGCTGACGTAGATAGCGTCGTGCGTGCCGCCCCTGTGTGATGTAGCCCGTTTGCGCTTGTTTTGCTGGAGGCCAGCTGTACTCAGACTACTTTCTTGTAGCTTTGTCATTGGAGCTCAAACCGTGTGGCTGAGTGGTGCGAATAAATATATTAATGCGTTGATAATACCGAATGCGTAGAGGGCAAACAGCTGCGGAGATGCCTCAGATCGACATTCACTCATGCATAGGCGCATCAAATGCGACGTGAAACAAACAAACAAACATACATACAAACAAACAAAGGGAAGCAAAAAGCAAAATCTTTCAACAGCTACATCTTACGTTGATTAACAGGGAAGTCACGCAAGCCAAAATGTAGATTTCTTCTGCTGTCGACGTTCACTGGCTCGAGAGGTAGGTACGAGAGGGCCGATGCGTGTGATACATACAGATGCTCCAGATAGTGAATATTTATGGAGTAGGGGACTCGGGGAATGATTAGGTGCCTGAAACTTCCGTTATGAAATAGATAAATGAAGTTTAAACTCCCCCATCAGACCGCCACAATGCACGCCCACAATTCTAGGCTGAGTATCATAGCCGCGAGAATAACTTTTCGTGAATATCGCGCTCCTAAATATTTACGCAGCAACCATCGCATATAATTATCTAAGTAAGCGAATGGATGGCAACAGTTTCGATAGAGCGATGAATTGTGCCAAGTTATTTATTCGTAGGATATATGTGACTGTCTGAGAAGTCAGCAATAATTTCGTGCCTCCGAATGGAGCAACAGTCGAACGAACACGCCGCGAGCCGCACAGAAAAAAAAAGTCATTATCTAAGTGCTTCTCGAAGTGCTTGTTGGTAGCAGCAATCGAAGGTGGCCGCCAACGTTCCGCTTCGCGTCACCGAGCGCTGAACTTTCTCATCCGGCCCAAATGATCCTGCCGTTCCCCACCACTCTTGGCAGTCTAACGTTGCCGAGCCGTTGAGGCACGTAGACGACGACACGCTGCCAAATATTCTTCGCTGAGGATCCAGTTCGGCGGCATTTTTAGCGCCCCGTGGCACACCGTCGCGGTCGTCGAATAACCACAGAAAGAGGGGCGACAAGGGGAAGCGGATCAATGTGACCCTCCTCCCTCGGGGACCTACTTTCGCTCCGCCGGTTCCTCCCCCACCGATACATTTTCCAGCCCTGTGCATCCCACGCCACTTGGTGTGACGTTACTCAATTCATCATCATCATCATCATCATCGTCATCATCATCATCATCATCATCGTCATCATCATCATGGTTACGCCTACTGCAGGGCAAAGGCCTCTCCCATCGCCAACTACCCCGGTCATGTGCTAATTGCGGCCATGTTGTCCCTGCAAACTTCTTAATCTCATCCGCCCTCCTAACTTTCTGCCGCCTCCTGCTACGCTGCCCTCTCTCTCTCATATATATATATATATATATATATATATATATATATATATATATATATATATATATATATATATATATAACCTGCCACGGTCTTAAAGAAGAAGATAACTTTTGTGGACGGGTGGACGGCCGCGAAGTGCTGGCACTTACGCGTAGAGCCTCTGCAGGCGCTCCCGGACCGGCCTGGGCATGGCGCTGTCCAGGTGCTCGAACTTGGTGACCCGCAGACCGAAGCAGCCCTTGAGGTAGTCGGTGTAGCCGCGTATCCCGTGGTCCCTGCCTCGCTGGATGTTGAGCGAGATGAGGTCCAGGCCGAACGACTCGTTGTTCAGCCGGTACAGGTGGTTCGTCACGTCGTCCGTGATGAAGTTGTCGAAGCGCTGCGAGCTCTGGCGCGCCAGACCCCGGATGACGCGCTCCATGAGGCCGTCGCGGAACTCGAAAGGCCGGAAGAAGTGTTCCTGTTGGCAGCGACGAATACAGAATTAAAAAAAAAGGTCACAATTGAGGTGCCTAGTATCAGGTACACCCTTTGAACGTCGAGGTGTGTGGCGCGAGACGCAAGGAGATAGAGCCTACTTTGAGAGCTAACTCGCAACTAATTTCATTTTCGAGAAGCGCCAGCGTAACTAGTTGAAAGTTGGCGCTTTTTCTGGTCCTTTGTTCCCTCTCACCGTTCACTTCCCACAGCTTCACATCTATGCACCAGCTTGCCTGACGTCGTATTTCGCTGAACTCCCGTTTGAATAGCTTTGGGCCGAGTTCGCATTAAAAGAAAGAAGCTCAATGCCCGCTGCTTTTGATTACAAAGACTATATAAGTACGGCGTTCAGTATCTTTGAAAATGTCTACGAAAGGCGGCCACGTGCTATTTTTATTTTTCACTGATGATTTTATACTCACTAAACTTCCCTGCCCTTTCTTTTTCACTCTCACGCTTTACATTATTGTCTATCGCCATCCACTAATCGAGATTTCTGACGCATAAAGTGGAACGACATAGCTGCTGAGGGCAAGAAACTTCAAGTTATTACGCAAGCAGTGGTATATTAAAAGTAAATAAAGATTTATAAACACTCGTTCTATGTAGCTCTTCATACATTTTCGTGGTCTGGCCTAAAATCCATTTTACTGGAGCCGATTCTCGCGACTATACGAGTTCCGCTATTCCTTTGCATATTTCTTCTAAACCATAGGAATGCATTATGTCACTTGACGTTAGAAAACTGACGACTCTGCATCCTAACTGGCCAACAGCCAGCCAGCAGAACGCGCAAGGATGAACTTGTTGAGGGTCTTTTCCGCCCCACGTCACTGGCTCGAGGGCGTAGCCTTCGCGAATCTTGTGTTGTCAGGTATTTTGAATGCCGTTACACTCCGCGTCTCGTAGAATTAACGCCGACCTCGTGCGACAAAGTTTTCTCTCGAACGACCGAGAGATTGACTCTCGCCTGATCGGCCGATCGAAGTGTCCCGTTGACGCTCACCTGGAGGGCTATGCGGGCCACGCGACCCCTGGAGTCTATTTGCATGAAGTCCCCGTTGAGGATGGTGTGGCCGAAGCGGAACGCCGCGCCCGCGAACTCGTTCAGCATGGACGGGTCGATCTGGCGGTTGTACGTCGTGTAGCCGTACGGCAGCACCTCGAGGCCGAACTCGCGGTGGAACGCCTTGCCCACGACGAGGGGCAGGAACTCGTTGTAGGTGATCATCTGCATCTGGCCGATGACGATGCGGCGCGCCTCCTGGTAGATGCGCTCGTCGTCCCAGTGCGGGTTGACGCGCGACAGCCGCATGGCGAGCAGGTTGTGCTGCCGCAGCCAGAGGGTGTGCATCGCCGTGAGACCGGGCTGCTCGTTGACGCGCTCGTCGCCGGCGCGGAAGCACAGGTCTCCCAGCTCGGGCCGACTGCACTTGTCCTCGGTCGGGTGGAAGCTGGCCGGCAGGATCATGTCGCCGCGGCGCCCCACGTCGAACTTGAGCCGCCCTGAGAGCGAGGAAAGAAGAGAAGTGAAAGGAGAGCCAATCGATGAAAAAAAATGTTGTAGTCGACCCGTTGCAACCCGTCGCGTATATGAGATTGAAAGAGACTCGTTCTTGGGTAGTGTTGTCCAAACCGCGGGGTCCGAATGCCCGCGAAGGTTTTCGTTCGTGAAGGCTCCTCGCCATTGGCCGCGGGCGCGCCTTCGCTAATCGTATGTCCCGCGTCGGGATTGGCTGGAATTTTTTTTTTCTTGCGAACAATTGTAGCGCGAGGGGATTTTGTGAATAAGAACCCTAATTATAATCGCGCAGAATGTAGAGCCGCCTTGAGTGCTTGTGTGACGGGTGACGATCCGAGCTTGAAACTGCGGGACATTGCTGGCCCTTGGAAAAAAAAAAAAACACTTCTTACGCATTGCGCGCATTTCTGGCATTTCTGGCATTTCTGGCATTTCTTTCTTTTTTTTTAACTACAAGCCTTAATGAGACTTCACGAACAGTTTGAGCCTGCGTACGCGTCTGGTGGGCGTATACGTGCCATCTGTATGTTCATGCGATCACCGTGTATATAATGTTTTCTTGCCCAACACCCGGAGCAGCTTCCCGGTTTATCCGCAAGGCAACCATCAAGAACTCTTCATTAAGAATAGCCTCTCTCTTTCTCAAAGCGCCTGTGCCTTCTCCACTGGACAGAAACGTTCCGTCGATGACGTCAGCGCTTGTGTGAAGCAATCCGGCCGTTCCCATATGCTCCTAGTGCGTTTCCACTGCCTCTTCCTTTTTCGTCCTCTCGGCGCAGCGAGTGCGGGGGAACCGAACAACCACACAACGCTAACACTTCGTAGAATACTACCGCAATAATATTACCTTTATTCGTCTGTTTTCAAGCACCACATAGAAGTTTACAGATTGTCGCCCCTCCTGTTGGCAAGAAAAGGAACGTGGTGTATTTCTAGAAAGGGTGTGTTCTAGAGAATGCGCTGTACAAAAAAAAACTAATAATAATAATAATGACACGTGTACTTGTCTTCATCGGGCGACACGTTTCACCGCCTAACAAATGTTATCGCACAGCGCAGAGCGCGCTTGCATGTGTCGGAAGTTTCTGGAATGCTATCGATGGTTTCATCCACTGTCTGTGACCGAACCTTGTGTAATCTGATTGCTTGTGTGCGCGACGTCAATAAGGTAGAACGTTGTGGAAGGCGCGCGGGCCCGAGCGATTAGTCTGGAACATTCGACGATTGATGTATAAAAGCCGACGCGCTTGACCCGTTGGTCAGATTTCGACGACCGCCGATCGTGTTCGCCGCTGCCGTTGTTCCTTGAGTGTAGCCTGTTTTTGAGGGCACAAGTTCGCCCACTAAAGCGCTCGTTTCGTTAATCACAGTTTTGCTGCCTTCTTAACCGTCACTACCACGTGACAATAATAATAATAATAATAATAATAATAATAATAAAGCTTTGTTTGAAATTTTTATTTTGGTAATTAATGCTGCCGTTTTCGCAGTCCGTGCTGTACTTCGCGAGCATTATAGGAAAGTGCTTCAGTTTTTGTTGTATGCAACAGTAATGCGATTGTTGCCATAGCTTTTGCAACCCAATTCATAAGGAGATCTCCATCTGATCGTAGGTGGTATGATCATTACCATTAGGTGATGGGCTTCTAAAACCTTTTTTAGTGCGATGGCCCCTTATTAATATGACCGGACCGCTGCAAAAACATAAAGGTTACGCAGAATCGCCGCGTGAGCTTTCTGCTGCAGGCACGTAAATTGAAGGTTCAGCGCAACACACTAGGAAGAAGTACTTAAATTAGTTATCGATAGTCTAGGTTGACTCCTTCAGAACGAGTAATTTTCATCGCCAGCAGTTCTGCTGCTTCTCTCAGCGAGAGCCAACACTCAAGAGACTGCTACTGCATAGGATCTTAGGTAAAAAAAATGCAGCCATTGATGAAGTTTTGGACAGTTGCTATACTGTTATTTAGTGTTAGCTTACTTTCCCGACGTTCCTTGTAAGTACAGCCTGTTATTTTTTGCGTTGATCGATGAAATTTTCGGCTGTGGCGTTGACGTGTTTGTCTACCCTTCTTTGTGAGTACAGCCTGTTATTTTCATGTTCATTTATGAAATTCTCGGGCGTACAGATTAAGTTATTGCTGTATGCTGCGAATTTGGGGGTTTTCAGGAACCCAGTCAAGCAGTCTCGAGGAGCTTCTAGGCCAGAAGACCATCCGGATATCGCCGGAAAAAAAAATTAAGTTCGAACTTGAACTTACCGTCACCCTGCAGCGTTCGGAGCTTGAGGCTGTCATCGAGCGAGCTGCCGTACACTTGGGATCCGTCTATGAATGACGTCAGAGAGTCCATCTGCTGCCGTGGGCCTGCACGTAGTGCGCAAAGAGAGCACGATTTAAAGTGTTCTACAGTACCGGGTATAAGAGTTTCTAAAAAAAAAATTAATTGAAAGCGAAGATTTTTTGACTTTTTGGAAGCAGGGCCCCTTCGATAAAAAAGGCACGCGGACTTTCTCCTTTTGAAATTTCGGTTGTTTTTGCACCGTGACGCTGTTTTATACTTTGCAGACACGATCGCCGCAGCGCGTTATCTACGCACCGTACTTTCCTAGTTGCAAAGCCCATACCATGTGAGGGGCCTTTCGAGAAAGCCCTTTAATAGAACGCATTGCCTAACTTGTAACGGCCGCGTCTTTTCGATATTCCGCGTTTGCACCATCCGGTGTCCGTATAGTCTTCGCACGCATCCGCTCACGAGCTGCTCCTGTATTGTCGGCGACAACCTAATAATGCAGCGGCAAATACATCGCCGTTCAAGTCGGAGAGAACTTGTGCAGATGGCGCCAGCGAATTACGCCAGGTCCTTTCCGTGACGTCACGGCGCGGAGAGAAACTTGTTTAAGCGTGCCCGGTATACCGGTATACGCAGTGGCGTTTGCGTATTACCGCGTTACCGAACGCTGGTAGCGGCATCTTGTTGGCTTTGTCTAACCACATTCCCTTATAGACGCGTTCTCGTGTTCCGCGAGTGTTGTTGTCGAAGAAAAAAAAAGAATTGAAAACGCAGCGTGTTTATGACTACACCACTACCGAAAATTTACACTACCAGCGAAGTAGCAGACACTTGGCTACTGCAATAATAAATCTGTAATTACGTTGTTTAGCGCAAAACAACGGACACAATAAAGATGACATGACAAGCGCCTTGTCCTGTTGTCTTTCTTGTGTCCGCCGTTCTGCGCTAAACAAAGTAATTATGGATCTGCACCAACTAGCCCGCCAACGCATTGTGCTGAATTAATAGATCTGTGTTTGTCTGGTCGGGCTCCACGCCACTAGGTCGCGCTACCAACCCAACCGCCCGCTTTTATACGCCTCCGACAGCCCGGTAATCCGAAAACGCCATTGCGTGTAACTACATAGCGAACGCACTAAAACTCTCTAATCTGAGTACCTCGGGAACTACTTTTTTTTTTCTTTTTGGAACGCGGAGACAAGGAGGGCAGGTGCACTGCAGTTATGTTGAGCGGAGCTTGTACTTAATTCTTACGCTGTCACCGCGTGTGGCTGACTCGCACCCACGCCGACAGAGTGCTTTCCCAAAGTTTAGCGTTGGGCTGGTTGGTGCCGCATCATCAAACTTCCGATAGACTCGGATTCAGTTAGGGCCGAATTCACAAAGCTTTTTCGATCGTAAGTGTTGTTTGGCATTCGCTCGCCGCGTTTGTTAATGATATGTCTGGCATCATGATGCGCTGACATCTGCACTTACGAATAGGTCTGGGGAAAGCACTTTTTTGTGAACACGGTACCCGGTGCGCTGTAAAGCTTAGATTATTCTCCTATTTCGGCTTACTGCGCATCGTCCCGCGCAGCCTGGGGAATTTTTTATCCTGACCCCTGGCGGGGCGCGCGCGTCTGACGTCATAAGTCTCTCCGCGGCGCCACAAGATGACGATGGTAGTTGCCAACGGAAGCACGAATGAACGCGTTCAGCCCATTTCCTATTTCATTGTCACTGCTGTCAACGGCAAACTTAAATGTGGGTGTCCAACCTTGCGCCGCGTTATGTCTTCTCTGCACAGCGCGTCGTAATGCGGCGAAGCCGCCGTAGAGGAACAGAATCCGGGGAGCTAAGCGGGCAAGTCGCGAGCCCAAGCTTCGCAAGCGTCACGAACACCGCGACCTAATCACACATATTCATATCTTTTCATATTCATATATTCATATATTCATATATTCGTATATATTCATATTCATATATTCGTATATATTCATATTCATATATTCACATATTCATATCAATCACATATTCTTTTGCACTGGCATCCTTCAATGACACGACCAATCCTAGAGTTCGCTGCTGGAGAAAAATAATTGCCAAAAGAAAAAGAAAAAAAAAGAACGCGAGAAAGAGAAAATATTTTGCAAAGGAAATTCAAACACGGCTTTTTGCGAAATGCATCCGCTAAGTTCTTGCATTTCCTGTGTTCGTGTTTGACTTTCCTCGCGACCACAGTTTGGTCAAATTTCTTCTAGTTTAATTCTATTATTTTATTACCATCCTGCCTGCAGAGTGACCGATGCTGACGATAAAAGAGCGTTAGTGTTAGTGAAAGAGCGTTATAAGAGCGTTAGTAAACCGGTAAACAGGACAACCGGTGTTCAACGCTCCTCTCTTCGTAGTTGCACTTAGAAAACAACAACAGCAATTTTGGCGTGAACTTTAACCTCGCATCACCATCTCGCTTTTGCTGTTTATTTTTTTCCTCTCGTCCTATCCATATCCCTTACTTCTGTTCCACCACTCCTGTGAAGGGTAGATGGAGATGGAGAACACAGATGGATATCACAGATGGAGAACGGGTCTCACTCACCGAGGCTGCAGAGCGGGCACCTGGCCGAGCGGGGGAAGTTCATGCAGTGCTCGCCGTATTTGCCAAAGAAGTGATCCGTCGGCGGGATGTCGAACGAGAAGCAGCGGGGCGAGCTGCGTGTCTCCGTCGAGCAGCAGTCGATCACGTCGTTCGGATCTGCACGAGGAACACGCGTCGTCACCGTTTGCGAAACGACTTCGTCACGGCGTGGGCGGCTGTCTCTCGTCGGCGCGACGCGTCGGCCAAACCACATGTGACGCGTCTTATGACGCGGTTTCGACGCGCCCACACTTTAGTACGCGCGATATCTACGCCGTTTTCGCAGCCTGAATGAGCTTCTCCTGGCTGCCTCCATGAAACGAAAACGTCATGGAACCCGTTTCTGCACCGATCACGGCATATACGAGCGTGGAATAGACGCCGCGCCGGAAGTGCAGTTCATGTTGTTTATCGCTAAAGCAAAAAATATCAACACAGAGAGCCATCCGTGTCCTTCTCACTTCGGTTATTATATGAGGATACAGTTTACGTACGTCAACCTATTTCTCAGAGGTACTTAGTGCGAAATCGGAAAAGCCACGTTTAGTGAAGCCTCGGTGCATGTTAAAAAACACCTGTCGATAAAGCACCACAACGGCATACCTGACAGCCAAGATGTGGTTTGGTATCGTAAAACCGCATTACTTACTTATTGCATGCAAAGCTACGCCATTCCGTACTATACTCTGCTACGCTATGTTATCTTATACCCTGCTGTGCTATAGCACGCTAAAGGTTGCCACTGCGTTCACACTCACTTCCGAGGTCGACGATCTCTCCGGGCACGCTCGAGATGGGCGCCAGCGCGAAGTCGTGGTCCAGGAACTGTCCCCACTGCATGAGCATGTGCGTCGTGTCCCGCGATGGCCGGTCCAGGTCAACGTGCACGGTGGTGGACACCATGCGAGGGTTGGGCAGGTCACCGCCCGTCTCCGAGATGCGCGGGGCCGACACACCTGCGCGGGAGGAGCGTGCGACGTCGCGTATACGGTGTCGCTTTAGCAGAGCCGATTACAAACATACACTCTCCCATCTCCTCTCACTCTTTCTCACTATCACCCACTTTTCCTCACATCAGCCTGTATTCTCCGTCCCGAACCTTGCGCTTCTGTTCTCCACCTCCTTTCTCATTGCCCGGCGGATCCTCCCTCGTGGGGCCTAGAACATCTGAAGACATGGGAGGACTGGGAGACCCTGCTGCACTATGGAGACCCTGTCGTGCAGATCATGGCTACTGATCGGGCAGCCAGCGTTACGGACCGAAGTAAGATAAACGCTTGTGTGCAGTGGGGTCGTGCAGGGGTCCGGGAGCTTGTGCGCCCCAAACGCGTCAGTCTGCACAATAAAGTTTTTATGATGACGATGATGATGGCAGCGAGTTCTCGGAGCGAGGTTCGGCGCGCTGTTAGCATCGAGGCTGGTAGGGCAACGTGACAGCACCGCGAACAGTGGTTAAATCTAACTTGCCACTGCTTGTTGCAGGGCCGTGTGGTTCGGATATTTCTTTCGGTGGGAAAGATGGGAAATCGTGTGAAGAAACGACTGGACAGGAAAGAGCGTCTGATAAAATTTAACCCGCCCCTTTCCTCTATCTCTTTCTTTGTATATTTTAATGAAGTCGTCCCCCTTACCAGACCCTGCTAATATTCATACCCTTGCGGGCATATTTCTTTTCACCCCAAATGTCAACGCTCTTTGTCGACGCTATTTGACGACGAGACGCGCTTACCGGTCCGGTCGTTTCTTCGCATGGTCGCGCTTCTTTTCCACCCCAAAAAGCGCTTAAATGGGCGAGTAACTTAAGCATCTGCTTTGCTTTATGAGAACATGATCTTGGAATGTAGCGCGAAGTGACACGGACAGAGACTAGAAGCAGACAGGAAGAGCTAGTTAGTCTCCGTCCATATCACTTCGCGCTACAATCCAAGATAATGTTACCGTACCAACTCGCCCAACTTTCTATCCTTTTTGCTTTATGAGGCCTAGGTTTGCCTGTTACCGCAGCTGACATTCGTGTGCCGCGTAAGTGTAGTGTGGCGAAGCGAACTTCACTGTTTGGAAGCACACACACAAAAAAAAGAGGGGGCTGAGAGAATAGCGCAATACAGTATAGGATGGACGAAACGCGTCGTCGTCCTCACCATCGGCGTATCTGGGCGGCAGCAGGCGGCGCATGCACGAGAAGGCGGCGCCCCAGTCGGGGTGCTCGAGGTTGTTGCACGAGCCGTCCGACTCGCGGAAGGGTCCCTGCCGGCACACGTGGTTGCTGAGCCGCTGGCAGCGCTCGCGAACCAACTCCAGCCGCGACCCGGCGAGGTCGGTCCTCACCAGGCCGTGGAATTCGTCCTCCCAGAACATCTTCATCCTGCGGAGGGCAATCCGATGGCAGTCGTTCAACCCCGTTGCCTGCGCCTGTATTCCGGCTTATTCGCGGCTCCGCCAAACTTTCTCGGCCAACGTGGGTCTTAGGCCAGTAGCTACTTCATTTCTCTTTCCTTAACAGCGGGGTCTTACGTCTGAAGCGACAAGGGTAAGGACACTACACTAACCTCGTGAACGAGAGCTGCTCTGCGACTACCCAGAACAAGCTGTAGAAACGAATGGGAAAAGCAAAGCGGTAACCCCGCATCCTAAATGTCACTTCACTTTTCTCGTAGCAGAGAATGGCGTCAGGTTTAGTGCTCAAACTAGAGGACAATAATACGTATTAGTGACCCCCTTATTTGTGAAAAAAGCCTGCCGTCATGGAATACAGCTACTAGCTGGCCAGAAGCCGTATACCTCTTTTACTAGGCATAAAAGCTATATATGTGGGAGCATTTTACCACGAGTGTTCTCGGGCTTTTTTTTTTGTCGTTTTTCATTCCTTTTTGCCCACGCGAAACCACGCTTTCACGGCGACTTGGATTAACCACACAACGGGTTTGGTATAATATGCAATGAATAGAAACGAGGGAAAAAGAAAGAAACCTTACGATGGGAAAAAAAGTTGCAGTTTCGCCCGAAAGGCGGAGCACCGATTGCGATAGCAAATCAGCGCACAGCCATACGGACTAAGGGCAGTGCTTTTATCGGCCTTGTCAACTTGTAAACATTCGCTTGCTAACTAAATTAACAATCATGGTGTCAGTGCGCACAGCAAACATGAACACATGACCCTCGATGACCGCGGACACTCGCTGTCATAACGCTGGTGTTAGGAAGCGCGGTAGCAGCCGCGAGCGAAGCGACCTTTGCGCAGTCCATCGCTTCAACGCAAACTGTGCGCCGAGAACACAGCACGCACAAAGCTAAGAGCCTTCGACGCTGCTAGACTCTGCCCCCCAACGCAGATCACCATCAAGATACGGCCCCGCTACCGCGCGCATGCCGCCACATGCGCAGTTGCAGCCAGAGCAAAACCGCCACCACCCTTCCCTCCCCTCCGCCCGGTGCATGGCATGGTGCCTCGTAACGTTGGGTGCCTCGCGCGCGACGGAAGACGGCGCGTTTCCTCCCCGCTTTCCTCCCTTTCGCACCGGTGAAATTGAACCGCGATCGTCGCCTAGCCTCGCACGCTCTCGCTCGAATATATACAGCGTAGGTAGCGCGGCGACGGTTTTATCGCCCTTGGACTTTATAAGGAACATCACGGCGATGGCGACGGCATAAATGCGCCTAGAATGTCCATATAATTGCTATCGTAATAAAAACTGAGCCCAGGTTTAGGAAAATGTAATGATTTTATTGTAACTCTATTACTAATAACGCTTCGTCAGGGATGTGAGCGTCGCGGCGCCTTCGTTATAATCGAAATTGGCCGGTCGCGAGCGGCTGATGATAACAAAAAATAAGGAATAGAATCCATGGAAAAGAACCCTTAAGTTATGCTGGCTCTGTATTAATACAATCGATCCAACAGCAGCAAGCTGCTTACAGGCGTTGTTTATGTTGCGCGATTAAGTAAAGCAATGGAAGGGGTTAGTTGGTGCCCACGTTTGTGATTACCATCCATGTTCCCTTCTTCGTCTTCTTTTTTGCCAGTGTCAAACCCAGCGCAACGTAATCATTAATCTTGCACGATATTCGAATATTGTGGCTTTCGATATTTTTTTTCCACAAGACAAACAAATAAACGTGTCGTTAAATAGAAGATGTTACGGACCACAAGCACCTTACGCACAACTTTGGCGTGATCGCGATTTGTATTTCGTAATGATTCTTCACATTTCCCGTTCTTTCTTTTTATTTGCCCTTCCTTATTTTCTCGCGTGACGCACCGCCTCCTTCAGCCCCGGATGTGCCACTCGCCGCGTCAGATCATCAGAAATGATTAGAATCTGAATAAAGGAATCATCGCCAAATACGGCTTACGTATTCTACACATGGTGGAAGGCTGTATAAAAACCGTCTGCGCCTGGCATACGACGCTTGGAAGGTTTGAGAGATTTCTCCTGCCGCCTGCATTCGCGACCAAAAGCAAAAGCAGCGCTTGACAGAAAGATATGGCCATGCGTCATGTAAATTAATATAAGGTTGTGTCATGCTTTATGTCGCAATGAATGGCGTGCTTGTTGCATGGAAGGCGTGGCAAATCTGGACCCGTATTGACAAAATTTTCTTACGTTAGAAAAATGCCAGCCAATCCTGATTCTGTACATATTATTAGCGGAGGCGACTGGCGAAATGCACATGCCTACTTGCGAACGAAAAGTTTTGTGAATTCGGCCCCCGAACTTCTAATAGGAGGAGGTGGGGGCCACCAAATGAGCGGATACGTGGCAGGTTTTTGCAACCAGAGGTCCTTACGCCCACAAGTTGTATTTGTTATGCATGAAGAAGTCGTTCTTCAGAAAGCGCCTTAGATCGAAAACAACTGCGCTGCGAAAACGCGCGGAGTGAGACTTCTGTGATGGCCCTACTTGCGCGTGGCTTTCGCAGCGTCGCCTTGTACGTGTGAAATAGAGTACTGTCGAGCTCCTGTTCAACGAACGCCTGTACAACGAAATGACCGGTATAACGAACGATTTAGTAGGCTCCAGGTACTTCGTTGTAAAGACGATTCGACTGCACATAGCCAAACTCACTTGTGCGACAGCAGGCGCGTGGTCTCCTCGAAGAGGTGCGCCATCTCGTCCATGGCTATCGCCTTGTCCTTGGCCACCCTCGTTTGCATGTGCCGGGCCGACGCTGGGCACAGTGGCACGGGAGACACCCGAAGACCTGCGCCAAAGCACCGCCCGGATATACGGTAACGCTGCGGTGCGATCAGAGCATAGCGGAACCGAGACGAGAGAGAGCGAACGGATCGAACAAACATTAACTGTGATCACAATTTCCGTCACGTGGTTTGTATTTCATCCGCGTCATGAGGTGTGCATTGCGATTAAGTATTTCGACAGATACATTAAAGTAGGTTAACTTAAATACATTCTGCGGTTTGACGTGCCAAAACGACGATCTGAAAGTCCTTGTGTGTTATGTTGCAGCATTCTGTGGGGTTTATACATTTATTTGCGTGCTTTTCTTTTCCTATATTAACTGTTGTTGTTTTTTTTTTCAAACCTGCTTACGAAATGTGCTTTGTTGTCGTATCGTTCGTTTGTTCATTTTTCTCCCTATTACTTCATGTTATCATCATTAGATAATCCATTGATTGCGGAGAAGTCGGTGATATAACAGTTGCACACATTTCCCGTGTCATCAGAATAAACCTCTGACTCACGATCTGATTACGAGGCACGCCATAGTGGGGGGACTCCGCTTTAGTTTTGACCATTTGATGTTCTGTAACCTGCACTCAAATCTAAGCTTACGAGCGTTTTTCTTTTTAATTTCACGCCCATTGAAATAGTCGCAGGCCGCGACTGGGATCGAATCGGCAACTTCAGCAGTCCAACACCATAGTGACCGGGCTACAGCTGCGGGTGGACAAATACAGTAGTTGGAGAGAAATTGAAAAACGTCTAGGATTTGCCGATATAAATAACGTGTCTGAATCGAGGGATGTGTTTATGAGAATGTAAAGTGCGAAGAAAGGACTCGACTATTTTTTTATTTTTTGATGATCGCTTGTGGTTAAACAGGCTGATTCCAACAAGGGCGAACGTGGGGCCCGACCCCACAGTCTAGGGCGTCCCTCTCTCACGCGATACTAATTAACCAGTTGGGATGGGGAGAGGATGGCGCGACAGACGGAACAAGATGTTTATTTGGGCGAGTACGTTGGTGATCCATATTAAACTTACTAAAGCAAGTTACAGAGATGAATTATGCACGAATAGATTGACAGCAGTGCTGCGTTTGTTTTACACGTTTCTTCGTCTTAAGTCCTGTCTGTAACGCGCCTTAGCGAGTTTAACAAGGAAGCGACCAAAAACACGGGCCTATATATACGCACCCTTGGCGGCGTGGTTCTTCTCGATGGCCTTCTGCTTGACGATGATGCGGTGCGCCTCCCTGGCCGCCTCGTCGAGCATGTCGACGGGCACGCGGGACACGGTCGGCGAACTCGGGTCCAACGGGAACGAAATTCGGGGGCGCCACAGAGGACGCCCTCCGGGAGCCCGCTGGGCCGGCGCGGAAGGCACGAGGAGCATCACCGCGGCAGCGAGCACGGGGAGCAGGTGGCTGCAACGAAGACGTCTCGTTACATCCGGCAAGACCATCGTATAATCAGAGAAAACGAGAGAGAGAGGGAGAGAGAGAGGTAGGGAGGTTATAGCTGCACGGAAGCCCAGGTAGCGGAAAAAGATTGTCGTCGCCCAGAGAGTAGTAGCACGAGGCTACGGCTTCCGCCTTGGCGAATTTCCGCCCACAACTGGGGTCGAACTAAAAGAAGAAGAAAATAACGTTCTTAAGAGAGAATTCTTTGTAAGAGAACCTTCAAGTCAGTCCTGATGCGGGACATGTTATCAGAGAAGGCGAACGGCCAATGGCAAAGAGTACTTCCGAATGAAATGGTTTGAGAATTTGTTCCTTGCGCCGAATTGACAAATCATATTTTTAATCATATACAGTATATATGCTGTTTGTTGTTGGCTGAACAGGTTCGCTAATAATATCTTCACCGTTGGGATTGGTTTGAATTTCCTATTGCGAACAATTCTAGCGTAATAACGTTTTGTGAATGCGAGCGCTGCGGCCGTCCAGAATTCGCAAAGCTTATAGTTCGTAAGTGATATCTTCCCGCCAATGATATCATCAGCGTCAGGATTGCCTGGAATTTGCTCTTACGAACAGCATTAACATAAGGGCTTTTTGTGAATGCGAGCCACGTGATATGGGCCACGATTCGCAAAAAATTCTTTGCACGAACATTGCACTGCATCACAGGGACATTTACAGAGATCAAATTAATTATATAGCAACCGCATAGTACAGTCTTCTGCATCTACTGCGTGATGCTAGACGCATTTAAGAGGGCAAGAAATACGTTAAACCAAAAACGGGTTTACTCGCAGGCCGAACAGACCAGTTGGCTGAATTCCTACGCTCGATAATCCGTAAACCCCGCACGAAGCCATCGTCTCTCAGCAGTATGCAATTGCTCGGGAGATTTTGTCACTTCGTTCCGAATGCGCTTGCACTGCTCCGGACACAACCACATCGGACAATGGCCGATTATCGAAGCACGTCGCGAAAACCACTGGTTGTCCACCGCCTTCGTCCGGCGCATAGAGGACAGACAAACAGTTTGTGGTCAAGCAGTGAGCAAGAATGCGAGACTCGGGAGGGGGGAGGGGGGGGGGTGCGTAGGCGGGCGGGTCCACATGTAGGGCTGCTCAAACGGTGATGCTGCAACCACGCGGGGGAGCCTATGACTCTCTTGTATTCGCATGGGCGTCGCCTAGTGGCTAGCAGTAAATATCGAAGAGATAAGCGCTGCACCAGGGCAGACTGCGTTGGCTGCGTGGGAAGGTGCGCGGTCTCGAACAGCTGCGTCTTAGCAGACTGTAGCCGAGTACCGCGACGCATGCAGGGAGAAAATGGGACGCGTACGACCAGCGTATCGTTTGTTCTGGCGCTGGCCGCTCGACGTAACGATGTGAGCTAACCAGCGCACCGGTATGACTGACAGTCTACCCTAGAAGTTTGCGTTTGTACATGAGTTTGATGTTTATTGGCACAGTGGCATATCAGGCCGTACGTTACATTATCTGTTGGGGTCATTCCCCATTCGATAATTTAACGCTGGTTGCGATGACATGTGATTCGACGAGCAGTGGGTGCTTCAGCCAGAATGAATGCACTCGTAATGTTGTTGAGTTGTGCCGTAGGTCTACCGTAGAATCCTTCACACGAACACATTTAGACTGCTTATAGACCACTTGTATATATAAAACAGCTCCGTATTTTGGGTATAACTCCGCTCCCTTATCGTCCCCTAAATATGATATATATTTATAGGCTCCCGAACTCCCTTTTTCGACTGAATATGTTCTGCCGGTCGCCGATGTGAAAGCAACATTACCGTGATGTTCATTCGTCAGCAGAACTTGAACACGTGACGTCACGGGCTGCAATCGATCGGCGCTGGCAGCGCGCCCTAATCGCTGATTGTTGTCACGGGGACTCGAGCACCACTGGGGTCCTCGAACTCGATTTTTGCCTTGATTTTTACCACACAAGTGAGGTCGCCATCATTAACTCGTCTTCCGCGGTCAGTTCTAGCCAATAACTATGACAAGGTTCTAGAACACGGAACCTACGGCAAATTTCGCAACTTATATGATTGAAGGGCTCCGTCATATCATGGTTCTAGGTAGGCCTGGTACAGACAAGGTGTGGCCTTCAACACTGTACTTTGTACATGTTGTAAATAAACTTGACTTGACTTGACTTGACTTGACATGCAGCGTGCCCTGTGAATTTCAATAAGGCGCGGGAAGTTGCAAACGCGTAACTATTTCTGTTACTTCGCTATCTTACTAGCGGGTGACATATCCTGTACGGTAAATTAACCGTGTGTGAGTGAAGATAAGGCGGTATACTATAGCTCCCGCCGACAAGATGGGAACGCGCAAGACTGCGTAGTTGTTCACTGAGGTATTCGCCTTGGCTTCCTCAAATATTTACGCAAGACCTCGCCGTATGAACGCCGCAGGCTATACGTTTAGGAATTCCTTTCTCCGAACGCTTTGAATCCTAGAAGCTCTATGGGAATCCGGCGCTCGATCACTATTGTACAAGGTCGGTCCATGGCATTGACTCATATGGGTGCCGGACTCGGGAGAGTGACGTCATTATCGTCTGCCTCCAGGTACCAACATCGACTCCCGGATGCGCATTAAGCGTTTTACTTTAACGCGCTCCGTTTAGCGTCTTTGTGGCGCACTTTCGTTTTTCTTTCTTTCTTTTCTTGTTGATTCAGTCCACGCGAGACAAACCCTGCTTCGTCTCCTCTGCAAACTCCGAGCGTGCGCATAGCGTATATGGGAACTGTACGACTTCTCAGTCGTCCTCTACCGTCTGATGGTCATTCAGTGTTCGTTCTTTGGAAGTGTACGGCCGAGTTTTCTTTAGTGCGACGTGTAGGCCAGCCGTCCAGACGGAAACGACGCGTTACGGGGCCGCACGCTGGCGCGTGCGAGCAATTTTTTTCCCTCTGCTCGAGCAAACAATTAGATTGGCGCAGCCGTCAAAGAAGAATTCTGTCAGGGACCGCGGCGACCTTGGAGCGAGCGTGCTTCGCCTTCCGCCTCCGTTTGGTTGGAAAAAGGAAAGGCGGCCCCGCGTCTATGCCGCCGCTTTCTGCGTCTTCTGGCCCGTCGTTGTTGGCGGCTAATTAGTGGCCGATGGCGCTGCGCTGCTGAGCGCGAGATGGCGGGTTCGATTCCCAGTGGCGGCGGCGGCAGCATTCCCATGAAGCCAGAAATGCAAAACCGCTCGCGCGCGCCGAGCGTTCTTGTGCAAGGTAAAGGCACACCCCGTGTTGTCGATTTTAATGAGACACTGAGGAGTAACAGTGAATTAGTTTCGAGCACGGTGGTGGTGGTTTAGACTTACAAAAGGTGTGCTTTAAAAACTCTATTTTCGTTTATTAATTTCCAGGTGGTACATTGACTGTTAAGAGATAAAATAAAAATATAAGCCCCCCCCCCCCCTCCCCGCTTTAATTTCACACTGAAATTCCAGGGTCGTCACATCACTGCGACGTCAGGGATTTCAAAGAATGTTTTCGTATTTGGGCTGTTGTGGCTGAGTGAATGCTCTCAAGACTTGCTAAGTTAAATCTTTTGGCTCTATATTAGAATACCGTTGAGCTATTTTTTACCGATGAAAAATTTACTACGTTAGAGCCAGCGCCGTCAAAATCCGTGACGTCACTAGGAGCTGGTGCTCGGGAACATGAAGGCGACTTCACCACCCGTCCTTCAATTTCTTTTTTTCTTTTTTTTGCGTCTTTTTTGACTTACCATGCCTACTTTGATTATAGCGCTGGCTCAGTTATGACGTAGAAGGGTGATTTATTAAGACAGACGACGAATTTCTACTTCTTACGTGTCCCTTTTGTCCTTGAGCGCTCCACTATGGCGTCTCTAATGTACATTGTCTCGCTTTGTGCGACATTTGAAATGCTCGTAAGAAGACTTAGCGAGAACTCCTAAAATATAGGTTCCTATCCGCACCATGGAATTGTACAGCAGGCGAAAAAAAATTCGTTGCCCCACACTCTGCGTTCCAGCTTGTGTTAGCAGTTGACCGACAGTCCACGGTAACCATTGACTATGGTTTAAGTATCAATGCTCTGGGCCCTTGAAATGTCAGTTGCTCCAGCTCGATCAGACAAACGACAAATGCTCATACGAAGACATTTGCATTTGCTGTCGTCGTACTGCGCACCGCCCACTGGAGAGCCTAGATTTAAAGATCACTGTACTATACCAACTTCAAGGAGCGAGATTGCGAGGGAAGCGAGACTGATGTTGCATAGTGGAAGGACGCGGATTGGTTTTGACGACGAGGGCTTTCTTAGCGGGTACCTGAGTAGTCCAAGTATGCGTGTTCTTTCTTTTTTTTTTGTACTCATCTCCCTCATATGAATGCGGCCGCTGCGGGGGGTATAGTCGTACCCTCGAACTTGCGCTTAGCAGCGGAATGCCATAGCTCTGCCCGTCCTCACCGTCGCGGGTGCCAAAAGGTCACGACGCGAAGCCACCTATCATTAATGGCGTAGTCCTCAGTTTCCGCACCAAGGTCGCGGTTGGAAGGGCGTTCGCTAAGCTCATATTGCATCTGCGTAGGGTACCCAGGCCGGCTGCCGCGTAATTGAATTCGTCGTGCGTATCTCGGCCTGGGGCAACGTGGCCGGCTCTGCGGTCGGGCTGCAACAGGGACGCGCGCCGCAATACACACGCTCAGCACGCGGAGACGACATTGTGGACACACACCTTGCGCTCAGCGTGCAACGTGGCATGAGAATTGAGCAGGCCAGCGCGCACGGCACGGCATGTTATACAGTGAAACCTGTTGCAAGGTGGAGTCGCCGTATGCGTGCCGACGAAGAAAATGAGACCGTCAGGTCTGGCCTGCCTCTTCCGCTCGGACTACTCGCGAAGCGCGAAAGAAGAGGAGGGATTGGAATAGGATCGTTGCATTACCCCGACTAAGTTGGTGGTGGTGGTAACAACTTTATTGAGATTCTGCTCAGTTATGATTTGACAGGCCCGAGTCCTAGGATGGCCCCTCACGAGGAGCGACCCTTTGGGCCCAGGCAACGAGGGCTTTTTTTGTAGTTTTTTGATCCGGCGTTCTGAGCAGCTCCTCCCACGTCTGTTGTGAGGGAGCTGGCAGGAGCGACCTGGGCGGGGGTAAGCCCTCGCACCCCCCGACTAGGTTTGAGTAGTGCTGCTGACGAAGCTGTTCGGCGTTCATTTCGAGGACGCATTGTCGCGTGCTGACGCTAGCGTACTCGAGACGCCGTGCAATCCGCGCTGAAACTGTTCGAACCGTTTCTTTACTCGGCTGCCATTTCACGGAAGGTGTCAAGGCGGATGTCGGCTCGTAAAAAAGGCCGCCGAAAACTAAGGTAAAACGGCGTCAAAGGTGGCACGAAGGTGCGGGTGTACCACTGGCGCGAGGCAAGCTGACCTCGCTCTGCACTCGAATTCAGCCCGTTCGTTTCCCTGACAGTGAGGTGAAATTTGAAGAGCGCGCGAATGCGCCAACAAATGGCGGTTTTGTCTCCCGCGTTGTCAGATTGACCAGTGTAGTTTTCGTATTGACAGCGCTGTGCTGAAAGCTGAAGAGTCCAACGGAGGCCCTTGATCACGTAAGAATACACAGACGGTTGTTTGGAGCTTTGTCGCAGTCACGGATGTACGCGTGCCCACGGAGGGTGCCTCCGGCAGTGATGAACGCGCAACCTCGAATAACCGGCAATGACCTTTCGAACCCGGGGATGCGGCCGTTCGCGCTTTCCTGGTGCCACGGAGTTCTTATAATACCGGAACTGTAGTGCGCGGCATAAAATTGTGTTTAATGACTGCGTCGTGGGTGCGAGGCCCTGCAGGGGACCATAAAACATAGGAGCGTCGAGCTGACGCAGTCAATGCCTTCCTGTGGCCTGAAGCATTAAGCAACAGCTATCCATTTCCGGTGCCCAGAGACTCCTGAACGCTGTGACTTATTTGCCTCGTTTCGCGAATGCGTGTTCGCTGGAGAGATGGCTGAAGTTTGTGCGTACAAGCTACAGTAAATATAAAATCAAAGCCCTCAACGGATGAAAGTCACGACTGCTGCCTTGACGGCCCGTCGCCGATGGAAGTCGCCAAATCAATTTAAAGCGCGCACGCTACAAGCTACATATTGGCGATCTTATGACAGTACGCGTTGTCGCGTCAAAAAGAACAGGAAGAAGGCTCGCAAGGAATGTGCAAGTCTGGAAGTGTGGGCGGTTTTGATTCATATCTTACTTTAGCGCCAGCCATGGACCGAAATATCAGGAAGAGATCACAAGCGTCGCTCGTCGTGGTTTCTTCAGCTCTGCTATGGACCATCAATTTTTTTTCGCATAATTAACCTTTTGTGCGCTGGCAGAGATGTGTACAGCATAGTATGTAAAGACCGTATAAACAAAGCTGCGTATAGTCGAGAGCAAAGGACAATTATGTAGATTAAATTAGGGCCGCGCATAACGGTTACTGAACTTTTTTTCTTTCGCTCTGGAACAAAGTAGGCTAAATATGGAACGCAATGCCGCGTGGAGGCCAGCAAATACTGCGACGCACGCCAGACTATAGTTACTGAGCTTCTTCACGTCGCGTCGATAGAAAAAGGCGTGAACACGATGGGCGTATACGCGCCGTGTGTCTCACTCGCTGAGAAACCACGTAACCGCTGAGCCCTGCCGAGCAAAATGTATATGTACCGGAATGAAGACTACGTGAACCCGAGGAGAATTTGATTGCACGGTAGCGCTGCACTGGACATGATCATGTAGCCGATTTAGTGAGAGACCCACAACGTGACGACGCTATGACTAACCGCAACGGATTCCCAAACTTCGATCACCTTCAAATTTGATCTCTTTTTTTATAAACCAAACCTCTTTCCCGCTATTATCGATCCCTGTATTAATTAGTATGTACACTACGCACGCAATGTTGCGCAAAACGTTGAGCAAGAGTGAAATGAAGGCAGCGAAGCACGCGTACGGGTTACAAAACAGAAGCGAGAAGCAGTGCGTCTCGGAAGAACTGAGCCACTCACCCTGGAACAGACGACATGTCGGAGGAATTCGCGTAGACGGGCGGTGAATAGGCGTCTGTAAGATCCCGGGCGGGTCCCGTCAATGCCAGGATGGTCTGGCGGCGTTCTCGGCTGTTGTTGCTGCTGCTGCTGCTGCTACCGCTGGGGCGTCGAATACGCGCCCTCGGCGAGTCAAGGGCGCTGAGGAACCGACGGTCAAGGCCTGCCCGGCGCGCGCACCTCCCGCGCAAGCAAAGTGCTCGTTGTCGCCCCCGTCGATGCACCGGCGGACTGCTGCTGCTGCTGCGTCTCCTTCGGCCGCCGGACCCTCGGCGTGCCTGCGTTTTAAGTGGACAACCGCGCGCACGTGGCCAAGACAATCCGGTATAGTGACGGTCGGCGGCGGTGAAGGTGACGGTCGCCGATATTGACGCCTTCGCCGCGCTGACCGCGGACTTGTGCCAGGCGCCCTCTGGCAGCCCTTCGGCACGTCTTCGACGTCAGGGTTTGGGAAACACCTTCTTCCTCCCCCCTCTCGTTCGAAACGGCGGCGGGTATACTACGCACTAATGCGCTATACTATACAACCGCTCATTAGGCTTAGTGTATGCGAGCTGCCGCTCTCCGGTCGGGGTCGAAGACGCTTGACCCGACCGCGCGCGACCCCATTGCGTAGGATGACCAGACGTACATCCGCTTGCGTACTTCAGGAGCGACCCGGCCGCTTCGCGCTAATTCGTCTGCCAGATGTGTACGCGACGTCGAAGACGTTACTCTCTCTCCTACTCCTCCTCCTCTTGCTCTTCTCGCCTTGCTTTTCCCCTCCGATCGAACCGAACGTTCCCTTACAGCGCAATTTCTTTTCTTTTCTTCTTGTTGCTCTTGCGTCACGAAAAGGACTTTGGCTGATAGTTTAACGTTTCGCGAGGCGCGTTCCTTTCTCTCTCGTTATGGCTGTTTGCCTTCCTTCGGACGGTCGTTACGGAAGTTCAAGGACGGAGGTGGCGGAAGGCGGAATGCGCTTTCATTCAGGTCTGTAGGTCACCGAGTAGAGTGGGTTAAGCTAGAAGAAATAGTTTTCCTTCTCTATTATTTTTTTTTTGTCTTTTCATTGCATTTGTCCGCACCGACATTACTATGCAGCTGCAGGTTACGTAACTGCCCGCTTTGGATCGAGAACTTTCGCTGACAGCCACTCAGTGCTTCGCCAAATGGGATGTCGCGGTGATTTTTTTTCTTGTTTTATATTTTTAATATTTTGTTACTGTCCCATTGATCTTCTAGTCTCGGTATAGTTTTTATTGAGCGCCTTTCGTAATCTTTCGAGTGCGCTAGAAATCTCCAAATCGCCGCTCCCCCTACCTTCTTTCTTGCGAGCTGCCTGCGCTTGGACTTAGTCGACTTTTTCCTTCGTCATGTTCATGTAACGCGTATCACGTGACAGCATCAATGCCTTGTAACCATCTCGCATCGCTTTTCCTGTTGCCGATTCGCAAAGCGTCGACACTGTGCCAGTTCATATGTTAGCTTCCCTCCATTCATTTTCTCAGTTGAGCTTCGCATTATACCTTAAATGGTTACATTGCGGACTGCGCAACACATGTGCTTGTTAACTTGGTTAAAAACTGCCAGCTGCTGGACTACACAGCTGCAGTGTTACAGAGCACACTCAAGGCTACTGTGTCTTCAGACACCCGGCCTCTTTCTGAAGAAACTCTCCTGCGTGCATGGGAAGATGCCGAGAATTGGCTACATGCATAGCGAAAAACCGTCCTTAGGATTTTTTGGCGCGAAGCTGGTCTGTACAAGCACCGTTGATCTGCCGATGCAATGTCACTGACTCATTACTATGAGCTGTGCTTTTTGAAACTATACGATACTTGTATAGTTCGTGTCTACAGACGCCTTAATGTAGTTGCATGTACACATGTACTGTGCGTATACAAGTAGTGTGTTTTGTGTGTGTGTGTGTGTGTGTGTGTGTGTGTGTGTGTGTGTGTGTGTGTGTGTGTGTGTGTGTGTGTGTGTGTGTGTGTGTGTGTGTGTGTGTGTGTGTGTGTGTGTGTGTGTGTGTGTGTGTGTGTGTGTGTGTGTGCGCGCATAGGGTGCGTCACCTTGCGCTGCTTGTCAGAAATTCTGATCATATACCGCGTCCGACAGCAGGCGTTCATCTCGTTGTATTATTCGATCACTTTACCTCCCCCTCCCCTCTCTCCCCAGCGTAGGGTAGCAAACCGGATCTTCCCCTCTGGTTAACCTCCCTGCCTTTCCCCTTTCCTCTCTCTCTCTCTCTCTCCGCATCCTCTTTACTTTCCTGTCTTATTGCCTTCCCGTTTACCCCTGTGTGGAGCAGCAGGCTAGAGACACGCCCTTTCCATTCTCCACCCTTTCATTCTCCGCCCTTTCAATCCTTCATTAAATTCTTTTCTCGTTTTCCACGCAGCGATAAGACGACCGTCCTTACAAGCAGGTATTAGGACGCGGCGTTTACTAGCGGCAGCTCAATAAACTATAGTCGGTGACAACCTGAGAATTACAAACAACAGCCGAGTTAACTGCAGTCTGCCCACAGCTTAACGACTTTGCTTTGCTAATGCAAATGCTAGGATAATTGGAAAATAGAAGCTACTTGTTTCAAGCTACGACGTTGCCTTTAGCTGAGTCTTGAGACCAGAATCATCCATAGAATTCGCCCTAGAGAGTCAGATTTCATGCTGAAATCAGAGACGCAAAGACCGATCTAGAGATAGGCTAGAAATGGAGATATAGAGTACAAATGTGGGATACTGGAAATCTTCCGAGCGGCTATATTCGAGGGTGCATGTATTAATTAGCTGCCCGTCTGAGAGGCATTTGCCGACAAAGAGACTGCCGTTCCGATGCGATATAGTGAGAGTCCGCTACCTCACGATTTTCAAATAAGAATTTAGTTGGAAGCAGTTAGCGCTCCTCTGTTGTTCCTGTCTTCTTTTCTTCCTCGTCTCTTTTGGGCTGTTTTTTTTTCTTATACCGATCTGTACGCTGAAAACGGTTGCTTTAAACACATGGCTGCGTTTGACGTCAGGTAAACAAGCGAACTTAATTGGCTGGCGCACGCAAATTGTGTTTGGGATGGACAGCGTTTACATATAACCTTATAATGCTTAGGTTGTCGCCGACTGTAGCTCTTCTCTAGGAGTAGGTTTCATTGCCAGGACGGGAGAAGCAGAAGTAGTGTGCGAGCACATACCTTGTGCCAAGTGGGCAGACATGAGACTCCGAGATCCTCTCCGGAAGCAACTCGTCAGCCGCCGAGCGCTCGCCGGATATTCGCACTTGATGGCCTTCCTGTAAGCAGAGTGGGAAGCGAGTTCGTAAGTCACCCTGTAAAGTGATTGCGTTTCATACCACGAAATGAACGGCACATTGCTTAAAACAACAAAAGGACGAGAATTCGTGGTATTAAAAAAAAAAGGCAGGCGTGAGAAATCACGAAGACATGTGAAAAGCAGACGCCGTAGCTTTAGCACAAACACTGTAGCGCGACAGGCCTCAAGGAACCTAAGGTGAACCCCGATCGTGGCAACCAAGCCGATTTGAATGAGAAGAGAAAGTACGGACTTACTAATTTCAGCTGTCTCTAAAAGACAACAAGCGTAATAGCTTTTTCACCTCGAGTACTCTGCCTGAACATAACCAACGCAAGGAAGAAAATTCTTGGTTAGTTGCTTAGCTTGCAAATTAACGAAGGGGGCCTTTGCACGCTTATGGAACGTAATAAAGAAATAACGTGAATAATTTTTACCACGTCTAGGCGCTCTAGAAAATTCTATTATTTGAAAAAGGAGGGCGCATGCGGCTCATATTTACGCTGTTTCCACCGGAAACGAAAGATTATTCAACCTTTTCCGTAGAGGTCCTTGGTTCCGCTCTGGTATTCAGAGCAAATAGCCGGCACGAGATTAGCAGGACCCCGTCCGTGCCCGAAGAAAGTGAATACGTGCGTACGCGTCCAGCTTGCGCGTAACCTTGGACAACAAAATCAAGAAAAGAAGGAAGGAAAAAAAAAAGAGGGAGGGCGAGATACGTCTACTGACAAGCGAGCACCGCCCGCCAAATCACAGGTTTTTTCTTTTTTTTTCTCTCTCCGAACGCCCCTCGGGCGACGGTCACGTCTGTAAACAACGGCGACAGGCGAGTTTCTTTCATGTATGTTATTTTTTTGTTTCTTTAGCAACCAACGACACCGGACAACACGTCCTCTGTAAAGCGGCTCTAGGAAAACACGGCTAATAAATTTCACGTGTCGCGGCTCTCAGCGTGCCGAGCTCAGCCTTCCAAGTGAACGGGTGCACCAGCAATTTCTTTAGCGAAAACACAGCTTCCACAGGAAAGCCCGGCTGTATAAAGTCTGGCGAGGTAAACACTCAGCGTGGAGCGCAGGAGGTACCCGGAGCTCAAGCATATACGCCGCGCATCGCATCTTGCACCCCATCTCACGCTTTGTAACAACAAAAACGCACGCTTCGAAAGACGACGCGTTTGCGCAGCGTAAAAGACGAGGACTGAAGGAAGAACACAACACAGGCGCTTCCTTCAGTCCTCGTCTTTTGAGCCGTGCAAACATGTCGCTACTGAATCACCAACTCGCCCAACCTTCCACATTATCAAGTCATACTTCGAAAGCCGCAGGAGATCCAACGTAGCCGGCGAGCGTTAATCGGCAGCGAACTATCCCAGCTCCGACCCGTTGCCAGGCGATGGCTAAAACTAAAGCAACGGCTCTTCGAACTAAGTTGATATTTTACCTGTGATTTTTCCCCTCCGGGAAACTTTCATCATTACAATGCGAACGGAGACTTCTTAAAGCGGGTATACATGGAGATGAAATCCGCACTATAGGAGGAAATCTAACCTGCCACGTCTCGGCCGGATGAGCACCGGAGCCGAGGGTGCACCGTGAGCGCCGATCAGAGCTGCCTGCGTTTGGACGTCGCTGCTGGAAAACGCACCGAATGAGACTGTAGCTCAGAGTGCCTCCCGTTATGTTCTTTGGCCTCGTATATCGCGTCTCGTAGGGTCTCGTGCACTGTTTCTCACGATTGAGCTGGACGGGCGGAGGTCATTGCACCCGCTATTTTGAAGCCGAGCGCCACTTCCTATGTGCCTGCACACGATCGATGATTTGATAATGACTCGGAAGGAGAGTGGGAGTCGATAGTAGCGATGCTGGAAGCGGGCGACGGCTTCGCGGTTGTTGATGCACGCTGACTGAGGGTTCGGGCGGTAGTGGGGCAAAGGTCAGCCACTTCATTCATTCGTTCGTTCGTTCGTTCGTTCGTTCGTTCGTTCGTTCGTTCGTTCGTTCGTTCGTTCGTTCGCACACATTCTCCGAGGAGTTTCGGGAGTAGAGAAACATGAATCCCGGGAGATCTGCGTAACCTTAGGCAGCTAGTATGGGCAGTGAACAGGTGCTTGCGCCGCACTACCTTCTTTTTACACCTTGTTGCTTGCTTAGGACTACATTGTGCACCGTAGTATGCCAAAGGCTGTGCTACGTTCCTCCTCAACGTTCACTTAGGTAAGTCAAGGTCCTCGATATTGGGGAGATGAAGCGGTCGGAAGTTACGGGCACAAGAACAGGCACTGTCGGCTCCGAGTGCGAAGCAGTTCGGTGTCAAAGCCACCGTATATAGAAGCACTCAGTCTGTGCGTGTCTGCTTGCGTTTGCATGTATGCATGTGCGGGTTTTTTTTTTCTTTTTTTTCTTTATTTCTTTTTCTGACAGCGCGTGCTTTTCACGCTATAGCCCTCGATGGTCGCAAGTGAAGTGAATCATCACGGCAGCTTTCATAGCGTGAAAAAACGTAGAATGAGGCCGGAAAGCCAAATATTGAGGGCGGTAACCTGGAAATTGACAGTGACGTGGAAAGCCGGTTGGCTGTCACCGTAACAGTCTATGGAGCGCAGCCAACACCTGAACATAAATCAGCAGTGCAGCAGAATGGAACAGAAGGGGAGGAAGAATGACAGAGGTATTGATTGGATTAGCACGAGTGCGTGCAGATGACAGCTCAGCTTGCAAAGCTGGCTCATCAAGAGCTTAAACTAGCTCAATGTGTCCTTTTCGTGCTGAACCTTTCCAACGTGTATATGGTTGAACTCTTTTGTTGCTTGGCACAATACCTGTCGCAGTGGAACAGAAGGCACCACTATACGATAAAGAAATTACAAATACGGCCCCTTTTATAACCAAGCTTTCCTTAAGTACTCTTCCGGGTTTGCTTGGCGGTTGTTAACGCATGAATCACGCCGAGGAACGTGTCCGCATGAAAGTGTTTACGGACAACGTTGTGGCAGAAATCCGAGTGGTGGCGATACGAGACCACCAGATATGCCGAAAAAGCGGAAAGCGAAAAAAAAAAAAAACCAAAGGAACGTCGGCGCGATGCAGCAAACTATGCCAGACACCAGCATAAAGGCAACAACGTCCGTGCAAACGCCTTGCAAGCTTCGCGTTCTCGCGGTTCCAATACAGGCGTCAGACCTGCGCATTTTTTTTTTCCTTTCTTACTGCGGACGTGACTCGAGAGAAATACCTGATTGCGCTCGAGATTGGCTGTTAGCTTCGGTACGCGTCAAATGTTTTTGAAACAGCAGGTATGCAGTGGTGAGCAGTCTACTCTACGCTAGACCGCCTCGGTATACCACAGCACCGCGATAGAGAATTCAGGGCGTTTCAATAATCAAATTTACGTATTCAAATGCCGAGTTCGCCGCACACTTGAAAGTGTAGTTCTTACGTGTGGTATGGAAGTGTGCTAAACACGTAAGAATTGTCTTTTTTTTAATTCTAAATTTGTTTTTTTCTGGTGAAATCGACTCACGTGGCTGCACAGCTCAGGCTGCTTATAGTCAAGGAAGAGCGGTATCCGCTAATATGCTTGCAGGTTACACCTGTATGGCGGATATAAGCGTTCGTACAGGCGAACGTCGTGTTGTACACCACGGTTACTTAGTATGCTGCCGATGCCGGACGAGTCTAAAGGAGCAAGCAGAGATGTATCGCGGTTCCTTTTTCCTCGTATTTCTCTCGTGTCTTTTTTTTATTTTTCAAGTTGCTCCGACTTCTATTCTGATCGATAACCCACGATACAGTGTCTTCTCCTTTGCCGCTACTTTCTCTTCGAAATCGGGAAGCGAAAAGCGAGCACAAAGAAGTAAAAGTGAGAAACTACGCTAATGTGTCAAGTGCTAAACGATCGTTCCCGTAACATGAAAGCCATCCTCGGACTCGACCTCGCTCAAGCCTTTGATAACATTTCCCATGCAGCTATCCTTGACCAGGTCTCCAACCTCCACCTGGGAGAGCGAGCCTACAATTACATCCGTGACTTTCTCTCCAATCGCACGGCTACCCTCTCGGCCGGGGATTTACGATCAGACAAGCTTTCTCTTGGCAGCAAAGGCACCCCGCAAGGTTCAGTTATCTCTCCCATGCTCTTTAACTTAGTCATGATTGGCCTTGCCAAGCACCTACAGCAAGTCGACAATATCAACCATACCATCTACGCCGACGACATCACCATCTGGTCGTACCGAGGCAGTGATGGTCAAGTGGAATCAGCCCTCCAAACGGCGATTGACACGGTTGAAGCCTATCTCCAAGGGACCGGACTGCGCTGTTCGCCGGCTAAATCGGAGCTTCTGTTATACAAGCCCATTCAGCGGGGTCGCCCTCCCAAACACCAATCTGATCACCGACCCTGTGACGCCATCACCCTACGCCTTCAAGATGGCAGTCCTATCCCACACGTCCCTAGTATCCGGGTTCTCGGTCTCACCATCTCTACCAACGGCTCCAACGCCTTGGCTCTCAACAAGATCTGTGCCCAATCGCAAAACACCCTACGACTTCTTAAACGTATATCTAACCGTCGAGGAGGACTCAAAGAAGAAAGCCTTCTACGACTCGTCCAATCGTTTGTCATATGCCACGTTACGTACGTTGCTGCGTACCTCAACTGGTACCGGGCTGAGCAAAACAAGCTTGACACCCTCATACGAGGGGTCTACAAGCAAGCACTTGGGCTCCCGCATTGCACCAGCACTGAACTCTTCAACCAACTGGGAGTTCACAACAACCTTACCGAACTCATTGAAGCCCAACAACGCTCCCAGCTTGAACGGCTCACACTTACTGAAACGGGGCGCTTTATTCTGTCCACGCTTGGCTTCACCTACCATCAGCAACAGGGCCCCAAACAACCGATCCCGACCGACATACGTAGCTGGATCTACATAGACCCTATCCCTAGAAATATGCACCCTGAATACAACAGGGCCCGGCGCCAAGCTCGGGCCGGAGCTATCATAAAAGCCCTTGCCCACGTACCTGGCGTCACATTTGTTGATGCAGCCCAATACTCCCATGGCACACGATTTGTGGCCGTCGCCACACGCGATGGAGCCCTACGCCACGCCTGCAGCGTCACTACCCCCACTTCCGAGACGGCTGAAGAAGTGGCCATCGCCCTGGCCACTTTAGATCCCACCTGTCACACCATAGTGTGTGACTCTCGCTCAGCCGTTACTAACTTCAGCAAAGGCCGTATTTCTCCCCAAGCTCTTCGCATCCTCTGCCAGGCACCACACTCTAAAGACAGCATAATCTCCCTAACATGGATCCCGGCCCATGCGGGCCCTGTCCACCCACACCTCCCCAATCTCAACGAGGTCACCCACTCCATTGCGCGAGGTCTAGTCAACCGCGCCGGAGTCACTGGAGATGAGTTGGACACCAGGGAAAGTCTGACAACTTATAATGATCTCGTTAAGGCATTTCACCTCAGTCGCCGAATCTTCCCCCCGCCTCACCCAAAGTTCAGCCGGGCGCAGGCTACCACCCTGCGTCTACTACAAACAAACACGTACCCTTCACCCGCCCGCCTCCACCTTATATTTCCGGCCGTCTACACTACCCCCAACTGCCGGTGCTGTGGAATTCACCCGGCTACGCTTCCGCATATGCTATGGGAGTGCCCAGCACAGTACACCCAGACTAACACCACGACTCTCTCGTCGAGGTTGCATGAGGCTCTGCGGAGCTCCGCCCTCGACGACCAAACCTGGGCGACCCAGCACGCCCGCGATGCGGCGGCGAGGCAAGCCCTCGACGTCCCTTCGTGGGAGGCTTAGGCCCGGCCATCATAAAGTGCTGGTTCTAGAATAAAAGTTTGTTCCTCCTCCTCCTCCACGCTAATGTGTGCCGGTTGAGACATGGCCTCCGAGACTGCACTGGCTGGTGAAATCTCGGAGGCCATGGTTGAGACTTAAATACTGCACTAGTGGAGAAAAAAAAGACGCGAAGTGAGTCAGAGAGAAAGCACGACGACACAGCCGAAAAAAAAAGTAAGGAATTCTAAACAAAAAAAAAATTTTTTTCCAAGCTACAGCGCTGTCGGTCAAGTGGTGTGAAATCGAGCCGCTGTGTTCCATCCGTGCTTTCAAACTGTCATCATTCCTTGGAGCCAGTGTCGATAACTTAGCGAGAAATTCGCTAAATTTAGCAAGCTTTACACTTTTAGACATCCAGCGACGTTTCGTTGGTGATCCTTTCAGTGAAGCAAACGGCCGATGAATGTTCCTGGTGAAAGCCCTCGGTGGATTTTGGCGTTTAGTATTGCGCCCCTCCTTTGATCCCGAAAGGGATGCATGTGTCTCCATCTGTCACTACTTCTAAAGAAGTACCGCAGAGAACGCTAACGGCTCATTTGAGCGTATCAAAACTGCTTTTTCTGGGCAAAGCACAATCTCGAGACCCGATGCAATTTTCGAAATTTATTTTTCTCTTCACACCTTCCGACCATTGACTCGCCATCGCAGTAGGAAATTTACAACTACAATTTAAAGCCGATAAAGAGGACGCCTACGAGCAATTTAAACATATATAAGAACAAAATTCCGAGCAAGTAATCATTATCAGCACTTCGCCACTTTTTTTTTGCTAAAAACAGAATTTTGTTGCCGCGACCTGGCGACTTCGCCGAAAAATTACATTGACAACGCTGGGTCGAACACCGGCATGGAAAAAAAAAAGAAAAGACAAGGGGGGGGGGGGGGGAAGCCTTATCCGCACTACTGCTGCGAGGTAATCAACCCTATACCGCGAAACGCTCTTTTACTGCGTGCCATATTACGTGTCCCCGTCTCGAATCGATACAACGGGCAATCTTTTCTTTCTTTTTCTTCTCCCGCCGGGGTACAGTGCAACGACAGGCGGGTGGTATACATAAAGCTTCAGCCCATTAACGACTGACCACCGTTGTGTTACACGTTGCGCAAGCACACATCGGCTCCCCGCGTAGAAGAAGCGAGCGAAGGCCGGTGTTCGGTGGCAGAGGAGGAGGGCGGTGCGAGGGAGAGAGATCGTATAGTTTCACTTTCTCTCCTCGCCCGCATTAGCCGCGTTCCCTCACTCCAGCTCTCTCTCTCTATCTCTCTCTCTCTCTCCGTCCGGCGCCCCGCGAGGCTCCATTCGCGTTCTCGCTTTATTTGAACGTCGCCGCCGCGTTCGCCTTGAAACAGAGAGGGAAATCTATAGCAGGCCGTGCTTCACGCGTCTTGTCGTGAGGCAATTAGCCGAGGCGTGTCGCGGCATACTGCGATCGCCGTTGTGTACCGCGGCGCTACTATTACACCGGGGGAGAGAGAGGCGAGGGATCAAGTGCAGCGAGAGTTAGGCACCCTACTGCACCGCCGGTGTGTGTCTGCGTGTGTGTGTGTGTGTGTGTGTGTGTGTATGTGTGTGTGTGTGTGTGTGTGTCTGTGCTGCCCTTTCTTCTATTTCCTCCTCTTCCTCTTCTTTCCCTGCTAAACCTGTGCGAAAGCAGAACGCAGAGCCTGAAACTGGATGTCGAATCGATTTTCTTGCTTTAGAACGCGTTGCGTGTTCCCTTTCTTTCTTGCTTTCCCCTCTTCGATTCCCACCGCTGATTGACCCAGAATGGCGTCCTTGAATCGCGCTGTGCGATAACAGCCGCCTGTCGATGCGGAGAAAAAAAAAACAGCCTCGGCGCCGGTTCTTAGCGCTGCATGCAGCAGTTGCCGGCGATGACTATTGACGACGACAACAAACCGCCGCCGCGAAGGGGACTTCGCCGCACACCACGCCTCCGGGAGAATGAATTTTTTTTTTCTACTTCTTTTTCTCTTTTTTTTTTTTTTTTTGGCGTCAATTACGCACTGCCTCTCTTGAAGCGGTGAATCGCACCGAAAGTTAGATCTCGGGCCAGCTAACCACCACTTGGTGCGTTATCAAATCAAATCAAATGAAAAGGTTTCATTTCCATGCGTCGTTTAGATATAGAGGAGCTGCAAAAAAAAAAAGGGGGGGGGGAAACGCTGACCCAGGAAAAAGCGACAGCCCCGCCCCCCTCCTGCCTCTTTTTTTTTTTTCCTTCAGCAGCCGGAGAAGCGAATGCAAATGGTCTCAGACAGTTCTTACAAATGCGCTCATCTAAGACGAATGGGAAATGAAATATTATGCGCTTAATAAAATTAATGAACGAATGAATTAATTAATTAATAATTAATTAATTAATAAACGTGGGAAGACGAATCTATGACGCAACACGCAGTGGTGGTTTACGTGTATCCCGTCCTATTTTTTTGATCAACATCTATTAATCGCATAACATATCTCACTATAGTAAACCGATTCACCCAACTATGACTCCCGACTGGCTAACCAAGTTTCGAGGTGGGAAAAGCAAGGATTTGCAATGCTCATTTTCGTGCGTAATAACATATGGCGTCCGCACGTGGTCTGCAGTATAACGCGACAGCCTGAATGTATAAAAAAACATTAGGCAAGTGAGGGTGTTTGTTATTCTTGGCCCATCTGGTAACTTAACATAATATGTTGTCAGGTTTCGATCGCCAGGCTTAAACTACATGTATTGTAAAGATCGAATCCGGTATTTCAGTAATAACTGTCCGCACGTTCCAGTTCTTCAGTCCCAGAATGTTTTCAGGAAGGAGTTCCTCCTATTTAATTATTTGATGTATCCTCAGGTCAGTACAGTCAGTGACGAGCAGAAATTAACCATCACACCGCCATTAGGTAAATGCCGGTGTGATACCGGTTCGTTGCTCTAGCCACTATACCGGTTACCAATATCAGATAAAGTCAAGTTTCACCAGGTTAACAGAGCTAATAGCTTAACAGAGCTAATAGCTTAACATGAGCTAATGACCAAATCTTGCACGCTGTAGTTTTTCAGTCAGAAAATACATTCAGGAATGATTTTTCGGCATTGAACTGTTTGATATAGGTCGAGAGCCTCTGCAGCGAAATGACATATATGTATAACGAAATGACATGTATGACGAAGGAATAATTCTGTCCCGCTCCTACTATGAGTCACCAACGAAGTACAACGAAGTCACCTGTATAACGAATTATCCCTGAGGCCTCAAGCACTTCGCTATAATGGCGTTCGACTGTACGATTAGGCAGTGACATTTAGAGAGTACCAGCAAATAACCATCACGCCAAACTGTAGATAAAGAAACTAAAGAAAGGCTCCATATCTTTGTTGTTCAGCTTACACTTTACCAACGACCCCTGATGAACGTGTGGCATCGAGAAGCGGATGGCACAATCCTGTGTCCCTTAGCATCCTTAAAACAAGCGGCGAAATTGATTAGCATGTCTATCAGACTCTTGCGCGATGTGTTGGGGGATAATGAATATACCGTGCACTTGTGTTTGAGAAGCGCCAGCATTTCGCTGCGGGACGCCATGACGTTCACGTCGAGAGACCTACGCGCACACCGAACGCGCGACGGCAACGGCACAGAAAGGAAAAAAATGAGACAAGAAGTTACGTTAAAATGATCGCCGAATCAGCACTTGGCCTGGAGTTATTGCCGTACAGATTGCCTTTCACAGCATCCCGTCAGTCGTCCATTTCTTAAATTCCACACACAGACACACACAAAAAGAAAGCTTTTCAGATTGATCGAGAGTCGCAAACTCCAACGTTCTTTTTTGTTTGTTTGTTCTTTTTCTCCCTAGCACGATCGCATCTCTCCACCTTGAGTTTCCAGCTCACAGCGTAATTACAAACAGCACGAACAGCACCGACCACGACGATTCCATCACCAGATTCTAGAACTCCGAAAGTTGGCCAAACTTCCACCTCCATCTTCAAAAGTTGATCCCCCACCCGCCTCGTCAATCTTTAATCATTCATCATGCAGCGGGGCTGTGACCATTAACAAAAGAAATAGAGGGCTTGTTATTCTCAGCGAAGCTCGTTTCTGCAGAATAACAAAACGCGTGCGCAATAAAGGCCGCAAAATACGGTACAAAAATACCTAGGTGAACGAGCTGCTGCACGGAACTAAGCGATACTACAGAGTGACGTGCCCACCGCGCCAGCGAAAACACGAGCAGTCAACGCGCGCCCGCTCGCATGTCGTTCCCGTGCTTCGCAATGTGATTCCGCGGGTGACCACGACAGATAAAGCGCGTGACGTTATATAGGTGCATTTATATAGAGCCGCGGGTTGGTGCGGAAACGTGAGGGGGCACCTCCTAGATAGATAACAGGGCAGTGGCCGCGGACACAGTCTCTCCGGATAAGGGAGACACTGTCAATTATGGACGCACGCTCGGGCTGTCTACGCGGGAACACCGATTCCGATTGGAGGAGGGGGGAGAAGGTCGAGAAAAAGGGGAGGGGGGAATGGAGGTTTTCTGCTTGGTCCTGGCTGTATGGGAGGCGAAGTGTATAGGCTCTTGTTTGTTCTGTAGTGCTAGTGAAAGCGAGAGGGGGGGGGGGGGGGGAGGGTCATGCTGCTCGACGGAGCCGTGATGACCGTCCGCGCGGCAACGGACCCGTCGGACGAGTGATTTGCGGCCCGCTCTGCCGAAAAGTGCGGGTGGCTCCGAATTTGGAGCAACTGGAAGAAAGCCCGCCTTCGTCTTTTAGACTGTCGCAATCAATTGGGAGAAAGAAAGAAAAGAAAGGCGAGCGCTGTGTCGGTAGAGATTATTCGGACCGTGTGCGCAGATAATGAGCGGTAGCGCTTAAATGATACAGAGTTGTTGCGTCGTGGAGCACGAAGCCGCTGCGATCGAATTGCTCCGTGCTTCAAGCGGATTATCGGAGACGAAGGTGCGGTGGCACGCTGCGAAGCCACGTAAGCCTCGCCCACTCGGAACCGTGGGAGGATAAATTTTTTTGAAAGCAGCCGCGAAGGCCGCCCGTCGATGATCCGGCTGCCTTTCGTGGTTTGTTCTGATTGCCGAAAGGACGTTCTGGGTCATGTCCCTTTCATTCCCCAGATTCCGATGTATCGGCGTACTGATATCGGGTGTATATTTTTTTCTTGATTGTTTTTTACGCACACTTTATTTTTCCTCGTTTATTTCAGCGACTTTCACCGAGAGACGTTCGGGGTCATGTTACTTTCATTCCGTGGATTCCGATACGTGTAAAGTCGACGTGGTGGTATCGGTGTCCCCTTTTGCCTTCATTCTTTTTTTTTTTTTCTTTCAGTGACACATTTACTCAATATCGAGCACCGACGGAGCTTTCTTTTCCCGTCGTCGTTTGGCCGCAACGATGGACTGTTTTTGAGGGGCTTTCCCTTAATTTATCCATTCTTTTCTTCTTCTTCTTCTTGGATGCCACTATTACGACACGGTGGGAAGCGGTGGCCTCCATGCGCGCTGTGCAATCCGCAAGCTGCTGCTTCGTACAGATTTGCGAAAGTGCATTCCGGTGTTGCGAACGCTTCCCCCCGGCACTTTGCCAAGCGTGAGAATTAGGCCTGGAAGAAGCTCGGATGGCGGTCCCCTGCTATACCAGGTGCTGCGCATCAGGTATGGACTTCGCTCCCGGCAACGCCATTGCGCAACTTCACTTAGAAACAGATTTGAATTCTTGGCTACCGCGTCCAGCCGTCGTGTGTGTATAGGTGTTATACTGGAATACGGTTAACTCGGGGATCGGGCCGGATAAGCTGACGTCACCTGCTTCCTCCCGCGTTCCATTCTACTTCCAAATTGGGCCAAGGCTTTATACGCGATTGGATATCGTGAAAAAAAAAAAGAAAAAGCAAAAGCTAGTTAAACCCACTGAAAGATTAGGCGAGTGAAAAATAAACAAACGGATAGCAGACCACATGATGTTAAACCTAACGGCTGGGTTAAAAGGAAGAGTTAGCGAAGTTAAAGTTAACCGACACATGCACGCTGCCAGTAATGTTAACCTAGGTCACACGTGACAAAGAGTGATAGAGAGAGAGAAAGAAAAATTCTGCAAAACAGAATGCCTTCCTAGCGATGTTTGGGACGAGGTAACGGCCGAAGAATAATGCCTCGAAGAAGTCAATAATTCCTTAGCTTTCTGAATTCATAAACGAATCTCGACTCCGCGGAGCATAAAATAGACAAGCTAGCAGTCATGTGAGAGGCGCTTATCTGGTGCCACTAGCTTGAGGCCTCTAATCAGAGGCTGGCAGTAGTTTTGAAATAAATAAATAATTACGATACAGCGCACAGAGTTTTATGCGTACGCGGTGCATTGTGATGGTAACACCTATGCCTCAAGTCGGTGAAAGAAAATTTCCAAGCTACCACGATAAATTATTAGAAAGCCTGGATTTTAAGCTCGTGGGTCAACTGCATAAAAAACTAGTCCGTCTTGCTGCCTCATCTAATCACGTTGCCTAAAATAAATGGCGTCGAAAGTTTGTCAAAAATCTTCTCTATGTGTTTACTGAGCAGGGTAACTATGCACAAGTTTCTACGTGTGTTCATTGGCTCAATAAGATTGAAAGGCGGGCTAGTTGGTTTGACTTCATTGTCGAAAGTTTTGCGCACACTTAACGAAGACAACAAGAAAAGGACGCAAAGACCAGCGCAGTCTTTGTGTCCTTTTCTTGTTGTCTTAATTCGTTCAGTGTGCGCAAAACTTTCCACAATGAATTCATTTGATCTTTCTTTTTTTCGTGTCGTATGCCAAGTTCGAGCGCTGTGTTCGAGTCTGAGCATATAATGCCTCGTTTATGGGCGCGTCCCTTGCGTCAGTGACCGCCACTGCTTCGTAGTTAATTCGGATCATAAGCCCTGCTCAGTCGTCGATGATGTCGAGCGGGAAGTCAGCGTTAGACATTGTTCACTTCAAGATGAAACGACAACGGAGCACGCTACACTTTCTCCAACAATAGGTTCGTCTGGGACGACCTCGTTCCTTAATTATTTAAATGTGGCTGTTTTGAGTGCAAATACCGTTATACCATTATTAGGCACGCCGTAGTGGGTGACTACGGATTCATTTTTACCACCTGATGATTTTCACCGTGCACCTTCACCGCTACAGCTAATGGTCTATAGCGCGGAGGACAACATCATTCCTGTCGGTATCTATCTATCTATCTATCTATCTATCTATCTATCTATCTATCTATCTATCTATCTATCTATCTATCTATCTATCTATCTATCTATCTATCTATCTATCTATTCATTTTGCGCGGACGGTTTCAGCGGGGGCAGGCATGTGTCATAGTGTGTCCTTCCATGGAAGGACACACTTTCAAGGAGGTAGTGCTGCAGCAAGCTACCTCCTTGAAACTCTTAGCGAATTATTACTCCTGTCAGATATGCACGTCACCAAAGGCTATCGGTAAAGGTCGTAACACCGTGTTTCAGTGCCTGGGCCGAGTCAGGGGGGTATCTCTGGCAAGAAGCGGCGTCTACATGATCGTGACAATTAAGCGTCGCGTCGGATCACACTTCTAGCGCGTCACATTCATTCGAACGGCTGCAAAGCGCTAGGAAGGCGATTCGAATTCATGCGACCGGAGAGAGTAGTTCGAGACGGGGCGAGTCGTCTCGCGCGGTCCATCTAATCGCTGTCATATCGCATTGAGGGATAAAGAGATTGCTGCTGCCGTGTGCTCTCCTATAGGCGCCGGATACCAACGCTGTCGCATAGTGATTACCGCCATGCGCTAAAAAAAATGTGGCGAGCTAATGTCTCGTTCATGTAAACGTTGCTAATGACTGTGCCGACAAAGCGGCCCATGCTACCCACAAAAGAGCCCAACTATGTTTCAGCTGCTTCTCTTTTTTTTTTTTTTTTTCACAACGGATGCAACACGGCACTGGAGCAAACAAGCCCGTCATGTGACCTTCATGCTATGTGTTCGCCTCATCATGCCGATTCATCACTTGCACTCGCGCTCGACTGCTCGTTGCGACCGAACTCGTTACCTGGCCTCCCCGATAAGAAGCAACTCTGCTCTGTCGCTTGCGCCTGAGGGCGTTGCATTTACGAGCGGTTACTTATCCTCGAGTGCAATGGCCGGCAGCGCTGACTGCAACGCCGGTTTGTGGCCCGAAGAAACAATGGAACACCCACTGTGTGTGACTGCGCTTCCCTTGAAGAGCAACGACCGGCCCTTCTCACCCACCCCTGCCATCTGGATCAAAGACTTTTCTCTGAGAGCAAGATACCGCAGCAGAGGTAAGTCATCAGAGTACTTCTGTGGTTTTTTATGAAGGCCAGCAAACCTGAGTGATCGCCGCGTGAGGCAGTGATAAATGTTCCGGTTCGGCCTCATCTCTAGCACACCTGAACACCGTGTTATCTATCTATCTATCTATCTATCTATCTATCTATCTATCTATCTATCTATCTATCTATCTATCTATCTATCTATCTATCTATCTATCTATCTATCTATCTATCTATCTATCTATCTATCTATCTATCTATCTATCTATCAGCGACGTTATCATCCTCGAAGTGCCAAGTTTTATTCAATTTGCACGTGTTTCAGCGGGGGCAGGTAAATATGATGTGAGCATTAGTCCCACCCGATTTTTTTTTTTTCGCCTATCATCCAACGCTGCAAATCAGTCCTTTGTGGCAACGACTGCTGGTTCCTTATTATATGGTAGTCCCGGAAACGGGGTGCCGCTAGAGCCGGCTACGAAAAAGCGGGATAGGAATGAAATCGGAACGGAATCGTCGTATCGCCTCCCGCCCCGATTGCTCTCCGTCGGCACGTTGGTCCTGTCACGAGCACCAAAGCTGACGTCAGTACACTTACCACGCGCCACGAATAACAAGGTCACCTTGACGGAGGTGTGTACCTTTAACGCAAGCGCAATCAGCTATCAATCACGTTAAGGCAAGCGACCGGTTCTCTTGTTTTGGATTGTTATAAGATCGCAGCCCTCCTGGAACGCGCGAGCAGCTACGGATCGTACGTAATTCTCGATCGAGCTAAAATGAACTTCTGAAAGCGGTGGCTAACGAGCCGCAGTCAAGCCAAAACGCACTGACCATGCCCAGGACCATGGTCCTGCGTCGTATGTGATGTTGGAAGCGCATAGAATAATGCCGAAACGCAAGCGAAAATTTACACAAATGAGCTTGGAAGGTGGTTTCCCTTCACATAAGAAAAAAACGAACTTGGATCTCATTTCTATTTACAGCGCTTCTCCCCCTTCTCTCTCGCTTCCGTACCACTCCGGCGTCAGAGGAATCTGGTCACATTAAGTGCACTGCAGCTTAAATTCACTTAAACATATTTCCACCCTCTTCTAGATAAGGAAATTCTTTGTTTCATGTCTGCGCACCCGACTAATGTAAGCGCACAGTTGCGGCGTGGGCTCCCATTATAGGCGTCCTATATTCGTGGTTCTACATTCATGTATTAGTGGATAGATGATGTATATATGCATCCCGCCTTGGAAAAAGTCAGCACGCTCTTTCATTTTCCCCTTTCGACTGAATCTTTCCTTGACAGCGAAAAAAAAATTAGTATTACAAAGAATTTATACAGTATACATTCAGCGTTTGTGCATTGGTATGCTACTCATTTGTTCGCGAAATTTTGTAGATTTTCACTGGGTAATTCGTAAGTACGTGACTTTTTTCTTTTCTTCTGGAAAGTGACAAGGCGTAGGTAGCCTGTGGCGCCTTGCTTCTCGTGCATTGAGCACTCGCAGAACTTTTTTTTTTTACAAAACAAGCAAAATAGTGAAATTAGGAAGAAAAAAAAACGAAAGGTTGTGCGAGAACCATCGACAACGACTGCAAATTTAAGCGAATACAGCCAAACGCTTCGAGAAATCGATTTACTTTATTAAGGAATACTGCGCTCGACGGCGTAAATTTGTTGCAGGTAGAACATTTAGGTAGTGTTCGTCGTTTCATTGCGTAGCGCTGTAGAGAACTGGTTTGTTAACCAGCGCTTCCGTGGTGGTAGTATATATAGACAGACGGCACCTATGCCATTCAGAACTTCCGGAAACTTTTCAAACTTGTATTTAACGCACCTGCCTTTTTTTATATCTTATGTAGTACTCTGAATGGGGTCTTTAAGGTGATTAAGTGAAATGGAGCTCTAACCGTTGTTATTCGACAACCTTTATTATATAGGCAACAGGCATGTATTCCAAACTGTCATTGGATATTATTCGTATAAGAGATTATATATATATATATATATATATACATATAATCAGCCTATTTACGCCCACTGCAGGGCAAAGGACTCTCCCATACTTCTCCAACTAATTGTGGCCATGTTGTCCCTGCAAACTTCTTAATCTCATCCACCCACCTAACTTTCGGCCGCCCCCTGCTACGCTTCCCTTCCCTTGGAATCCAGTCCGTAACCCTCAATGACCATGGATTATCTTCCCTCCTCATTACATGTCCTGCCCATGCCCCCTCCCCCCCATTTCTTTTTCTTGATTTCAACTAAGATGTCATTAACTCGCGTTTGTTCCCTCACCCAATCTGCTCTTTTCTTATCCCTTAATGAATATATATATATATATATATATATATATATATATATATATATATATATATCCCAGCAAATCCCATTGAAGTACATTACCACCCGGTCATATTAAAAACCGGGCAAATTACGTCCGTGTCTGCCGCTTGAATGAGATGCCTCGGCATTCTACAGCAAAACGTGCCCCATAGCTTCCGACCCATTTCCGCGCGCTGTCTACGCACGAACCCTCGTCAGGGCGCTCTGCGCGACGACACGTGACTCCTGGTGGCGTCGTCGTGGTGTAGCAGTAGTCCTTCCCCATCAAACGCTTTCCCACCGGAAGGAAGAGCTCGCGGAACAACTCGCTTGGGTGGAGCGTGGGACGCTTCGCTGGGAAAAGCCCTTGAAAACGCCTCGCGTGACGCCGGGTAGGAGGAAGGAAGTAAATAAATAAATAAAAAAGACGTAGAAATGTCGAGGAAAGAGGACGCAAGCGCCGTCAGCCGTGTCTTATGTCACAGTTATCCACGCCTGTTCCTCCCTTTCGCTCTCTCTCTCTCTCTCTTTGTCAGTCACTCTCGGATTCACTCTGGGGTCGTCGCTATTGTCACCGGCGCCTTTTTCTTACGTATATGCTTTGTTGCCGCGGCCGCAGCGTCTGTCGCGGTGTCGCGCGACCCGGGGTAACTTCCGCGTGACACGGAGGAAGTAACGGAGAAGGGTCTTCTTGGCTGACCCGTCTTCGAAGGCGAGAGTGGCACGGGAGGGACACAGTGAGCGCGTTCAACGGAAGAGGCAGGAAGTTTAATCCTTCGTGTTGGGGACATTAGGCGTCATGTGACCTCCGTCCCACCTTCACGCCCTCACGCCATCTTTCCGTGGGCTTTTATGCCGATTGTTGTTTAGCGTCTGAAAGCCGAAACGCCATTCCACCATTACACATTACACAAAACTTTAAAAAAAAATAACTGAAGGATTTTGAGGTAGGGCTAGGCTGTGCGCTAGTTGACTCAGGAAGGTAGGCTGTTCATGAGTTTGTTCAGTAGCTGATAAGTACGGGAGGCTTGATCACTGTCGGAGTTGTGCTGCGATTTCGCGTGATGCGAATTTCACCGCGACGAACCTCTAAATTGGCTGGCGCCATTTGGACGCATGCCGCAACCTTTCAAAAATGTGGGGCGAGGAAGTCACGTCGACGGGAGGTCTATATCGCTCCGTTCGCCGCATCCTTCATGCGCTGGCGTAGACAATCAACGAGGGCTGAGAAATTCATTCCCACGAAGAACATAAACTGCAGCATCATGTTACGGTGTACTAGTAATAAGGTGCCAGGGCTGTAAGCCGCCCTCTATAGGCTCTTCCATGCATTTACAAAATGTCAACAATGCACAAACTTGCGTAGCTTTTGACCTTATCTTATCCGCTGTCCTAGATCGTGAGCTGTCCTGTGTCTTTACGCTTCCTGCTGCTGCGCACACTGAATAATAATTGAAGGACGCCTGTACGATAGAACTGTGACTGTACGTGACGTTGAGGGTTACGAGTGTGTATGTTGGCGCTGGCGAGCCAAGTCACCAATTCGAGAAGTGCAGTGGGTAAAATGATCTGTCACACAATGACAGCGCGTGGGCGGTGGTATATACGCGTAGTTTCCATCACACGCACAGTGGCTTCAATTTTCAAACTCTGTTTACAAGCTGCGGGACAGATATAGCTTTCGATCACGAAACAACTGCAGGACTAACATCGCAACGCAGGTGCTACTACTTGGATGACGAGCCAGTGAACCTTGAAGGCGATCTTCTCACGCGGCTTTAGGAAAAGCGTCTGCTGAACAAAGCTTGCTCGACCTTACTAACAGCGTCCCGTGTGTACAGCCTAGCGGTGTGTCCGTGCAATTCGAGACAAGGCCCGGCGCGGTACTGAATAAACTTCCGCCACTGGAAGAGGGGCACTGTTGCGTTTCGCCTGCGACACGTGGTTTTGCCGGCGCGACTGCGGCGGGGCGGCAGACATTTTGGCCCGATCGTCGTCGCCGCAACACTCATCGCCAGGTGTTTCCAGGCGCGACTGCGGCGATGCGACCGCCTAGGGATCATCCTCGCATTCCAGTCATTGTGCCCGAAACAGGCGATGCCAAAGCAGGGATCTCATTCCAGTCATTGTGCCCGAAACAGGCGATGCCAAAGCAGGGACCATCCTCTCATTACAGTCATTGTGTCCGACCGGCAGCGCCACGACAGGGTGCTACGAGATCGTGCTCGACATGGTGCTACGGCATCGCTACGACAGTGTGCGTCACCATTAGCCCATTGTACATTCACGTGCTCGTCTTTTGAGGGGTTCCTTCTTGCCCTCAACTGCGAGAGTATAAAAACAGCTGCCCCCGGACGCCAAAAGGAGGGCTCCGATTTCTTCTGTTGAGTGAAGTGCTCTCCCGTCTCTCTACTTCGGTCAAACCTGACCACCAACTCTTTGCGATGTTAAAATAAACAAGTTGTTTCGTTGTTACCAGTCGACTCATGCTTTGCCGGGACCTTCGGATGCTTCCAGTTGTACCCCAGGCCGCCAGGCCAACGCTACCCTTGGGGCTTGCGACCCAGGTACAACCACGGGCGTCAGCGCCGAGTTCCCAACAGATCGTACCAGCAGTCCGATCCAAACAGCACCGTTAATGAAACATGCGGCCGCGCAAGGCGCCTGCTCCAGTGATCTGGAGGCCATCGACTTTCTATTCCAAACGACGCGGTAGCGCATGCGAATACGTGTGGCTAGAGAAGTTTCGGAAACGCCCATGCGGAGATAGATTAGTATGCACGTTACGGAACGCCGCGGGCTTCAGCGCGTATGCTAATCCGGATTCCCTATACGATACACCCACTGCTCTTCTTTGCGGCCTGTTGTTGCTACTTCCGCCACGCATTAGCCTGACCTACACATCCTTAAACAACCCGCTCGGCATGGCCTATAGCTACAAGAACGGGGAACAAGAGCTGTATGTATGCATACGTGTGGAGAACGGCTTCGGGTACCGCTCATTTGATCACCTGCGTGCGCCGCATCCCAGTTGCCCAAGTACATCCACCTTCGCACCTACAGATGTATACATTGCGGCGAGCGTAAGGCTCAGAAAGAAGGAACCGGGGTCTCGAGAACGTGGGGACAAGAGCCGGCTATCTTCTCGAACGAAGCGCCGGTCGTGATCCATATAATCCACGTGCACTTCAATCTCGCGCTCTTCCGCAAGCGTCGAACGCCCGCGGTCAGCTGGGAACGGGCTATCATGATACTCACCTGTGCTGTATACGTCGGCGCGTCTCTCGCTGCAGTGACCTCTTGCGAAGAAGGAACGAAGCGGTCGAGGGGTTAAGCGGCCCGGGAGTAGCCGCGAGCGGCTCCGCGTAGTCGAGGCGTGCGCATCAGCCGAGCAACGTGTAATAATCTTGCTCTTCTTTGGAACTCACGAGCGCGCACTCGAAACCGTATATAGGGCTCGCGATGGACGACTTCCTCGATTTCGTCGGGTGTGTTACATAGACAATGAGCAGCGCTGTTCGACTCGTCTCCATATATATATATACCTTCGGTGATCGCTTCGGATCTCGCGCGACAGGGATGTCCGTATATTTCTCGCGTGCGCGCGGGCGAGAGAGAGAAATAAGAAGAGAGATGCGGAATCTCGTCGGTTGCGTCAACGTTGGCCAACGCGCCATCCCTTTCCCGGAGTCGGCGACGGGGCTAGGCAGGCACCGCCGTTGCTCACCTCTGCGATCCGCTCGGGAGAGCGCGTCTCGACCGATAATTGCCGTCGGAGAGAACGCGACGCGCGCACGACACCAGAAGGGGTCGCGACCCGCCCCTGGCTTCGGAAGGTGTACAGATGTGCGTACACGTATGGCGTTGCGCGCGCCATAACAACCTCGTGACGTCGAAGGCGCTGCATGATTCCGCTTTTTTTTTTCTTGTTTCTACTCTTCCGCAGCTTCGGTTCGTTCTCTCGCCGATGCGACGACGATGGCTTGAAGAGTCGTCTCTTGCCCGCGGGCCTGTGTAGCGCGTGAGTCAGTGTGAACTAATGAATCACGGCGAGTCTCTTAGTCTGCGGGTGGCGGAGTGATTAGGTGCAGTCTCTTGGGGCAACGATAGCAAACAATGTAGTGTCGGCGCTAGTAGGTGCCAGCCTCGACGAGGAATCGATTGCGGTCTTGGCGTCGCGAATTGGCCTGCGGTGGGCCAAGAGCAAACGGGATGATATATAGTTGCCTGTTGCTCGAGATCAAAAAACAGCCGTGAAAGCGTGTAAGCTTCGTGCAAAAGCGGGGTCGGTGAGACGTGTTTCAGCGTTCTCAGCACGGAGATTTCGACGGCGGAAGAAACAGTAGGGCGGCGCGAATGTTAGAAACTTTCGAATGGCGGATCGAACGCCCGATTCGATGACGGAAGTCTTCGAATCAAATAATCTCTCTACCCAAATGCGAGTATTTTTTCGAATAGGTTTAGAATATTTCAGAATCGTCAACTGGTGCTCAATCACACATAAAATTTGAGCGACAGCACCATAAATTTCATCCCCGCGGTCAGGTTAGGAAAAAACACGAGAAGCTACGTAATGCAACCGGCTCACGGATCAAGGAGCCAGGCTTCAGCGGCTAAACCGCGATCGTTCATATCCTCCGAATAGGGGCTTGCAATAAGCACTTCTTCATAACGTGCGACGTGATGACAGAAACTAGCTAACGTTATTAATAATAGGATGTGGACATTAGTCCCTATCAAACAATCTCATATGACACGTGTGACACGTATCCAATAATCTCGTGTGATCGTATGAGAACATGTATGATTCATCTGTATTCTCATATGATCATACGAGATTATTGGATGTGTGTCATACGATATATTTTGCTAGGGTGTTTTAAGGTAACGTTGAAAGCAGCTGTTCATTATTCGAAAACTATAATAACTGTACTCAGTATTCGGTTAGATTCGCTTCTGGCGCTATTCGATTCGCATTTGATTCGGTTATTCGGTCTCAAACGTCGCTATTCGCACGTCTCTGATCAATATCGCCGAATAAAATGCGGAAAACATATAAGCCCTAACTTTGGCATCGAGGCGGCAACAGGAGTAGCCTGCATCGACGAAGATGCCAACACTTCCACAGCGAGCACGAACAACAAGAAAAAGAGTATTGTGCTATGTGAGGCGTTTACCAAAGTTGTAGAAGGTTTCACTGCTTTGTTTACCGACAACACGCGAACTAACTAGCTCGTCAATGCGTGTCTTCGAAGGTACCACAAGTGCGCACAGTCAACCACAAAATCTTAGGGAACACAAAATCTGAAAAAAAAAAGCTGAATATCGGCGCAGACTCAAAACGCAGCCTAGTATTCACATTTACAGCCTCTACCAGTAAACGCGAACAGCACTGTGATATTCGGTTTTATTGATTACGGTTACAGGCTGCTGAGAAATCCCTGCTGAAATCCCATGGTCTGTAAAATTTTGCAGTTGACTGCACAGCAGTGTAGTATTTCATGTAGTTCATTCATAATCTCCATCAGATCTTGATCGCCATCCCTCTTCCACCCCCACTCAAACGCTGCTGTTGTGGTCTTTGCAGTGACATAGCCAGGAATTTTTTGTAGGAGGACACATGTTTGAATAGGGGAAAGGGTCAAGGCAGACGGGTGTTGTCGACCATCGTTTCATGCCAGGTATCCCTAAGCACAAAAAAATTGAGGAGGTGGAGGGCAGTGGTTGCACGTCCCCCCCCCCCCCTTCAGCCTTCCTCCCCCCCAACGGCGCGACGTCTCTGGAACTTTGTACTTCTTGCTTTTTAGTAGAGCCTTTCAGAGTAGCGGCATTGAAGAGATTGTTCGCATACGTCATGCCGAAATTGGCTCCATGCAGCTATTAAAAATAGTATATAGTGCCGACCACATTGTGGGCTCATTTTCCTTTTTAATTTGTGTGTTGTTTATTCTTTCGTGTGAAAACAGTCTAAGCGCTTGCTGCATGTTCATCTCGCGTAATTATTGCTTCACGTTCACCGTGGAACGGTTCGGCGAAACGCGCGATACTATAGATTAAGAGGAGACCAACATTTTGGGAAAATATTAGGTATCAGGTGATCGGAATGCGCTAAATGAGTAACATAAACGTTGTTCGTGATTCATAATTGGTTTATGTGGCGATCACAACTTTTATGCAATATGTATAATTCTGTTCTGTACTTGCAGTGCATTACATGTGTTGTGTGTTATGGCTGTTCTAAATATCTGACTTTATGTATGCGTACGTGGACTGAACTAATGCACAGAACTTTGCGACTCATGTATTGTTGGACTGTATATTTTTTATTCATTCATTGTTCTACTGAGTGCCATATTTCGTGTCGCTATTCTCCCTTTCTACGCAAATTTATTTCCTTTGCCAAGTGACAAGGAGTAGCCGGTGCCACCATAAAGGCGCCAACCTCTCCTAATATTCACTTCAATAAAAAAAAAAAAAAGCAGCAGCTCCCTGCACGACGTCACTCGGTCATTTGCGCTCGCTTTTCCTCTCCGACACTTTCCACTTCTTCCAGCCATTCACCAGGCCACTTACCCACTCAGCCACGACTTCTGCCGTCCCCTAGAACTTGCGTATCTATCTCTCTGAGAGACCACATCAGCAGGTCAAGTCATCGAGCTATACCGTAAAGACTTGACGAATGTCACCCAGTCACCGCGATCAATCGGGAAGCCAGCGCACACAACGAGGAATCTCGGCTAGTGAAACGACGTTGCGGCTGTCAAGCAGTGCGAAGTAATCCAGTCTTCATCGCCAGTCGAAGCTATACAGCTCGTGATGAGAGATGTGCAGTTCCAGTGTCCGTTCCGGCGGGGAGTCTGCGCGAGCGAGCTGACGGCATCGATCTTTCTTGAGCGACAGCTGACCAGCCGCTACATGCGTCCACTTTGGCCACGTGATTCAATTGAACACCGCGCCGCCATCTGCTGCGCTAGACGGGAGCCGCAATAGTCGTTCGCGGTCCATCACGTGATGACGCGAGCTTCGACGCAGCAACGAATCGTCAGACGGCGGTAGAACGCGAAGTAATATCTCATCTTTCGGGTCACGCACTCTGAGCTTACGCAGAAAAGAGCTCGTACCTGTTATACTATATCAACAATACCCTCAGTCGTGGACTCTGGGCTTTCGCCGGATGCGTAGCTTCCGGGTCGCGTTCGCAACCTGTCGGCTTAACCGCTACAGTCCTCGTGCACTAGCTTTGGAGCCGCTCCGTGTACATTGTCTGCAGCGTCGAGTGTTGCACCGTTTACAATTCAATACAAGGAAAGTACTGACAAGCCACTTTGCAAGAATAACTGCTTATTACACGAGTAACTCCACTTTCGAGGGTCATCGTACCCGGCGATGGAGTATGTTCACATTTAATTGGCCATAAGGCAGAGCAAAACACATGTGCGCCACAGGGCTGTCTACGAGTACTCTTCGAAAGTGAAGCCAAATATGGAGCGAGCATTTACTGCCGCACAAACTAGCTTGCGACGCAGATTGTACACTCTGAGCGTCTAACGGACCCGCGTGGCGGCGCGCTCTCGTCGAAATGAGGTGCTATGCCCACACTACAACCGATTCGCCGGGCCACTCGTAAAGTGCGTGTCAGAGTGCGTCTGATGACGGCCACGATCGAGGAAGAGGCAAGTGGAGCCTCTGTCCCGCGTAGGTCAACTGTGCAGCCCTTCGCAAGCGCGAAAGTGAAAACAAACAAGAAATGCGAAGCGGACAAAGCAAAACAAAAAAAAAATGGAGAGGCTTTAGCGAAGCTCATGACGGCATGACGGCGGCCCCCATCGGGTCACCCCTCGCAAAGGCCACTGCGCAGCAGCGCCCAGTCGCGCGTTCTCGGCCGAGCGGAAGCGGTAGGAGGAAGCGCTCGAAATAGCCGCGGCGACGGCGCGCTTCCTTCCGCGTGGCGCAGCCGTCGCCGACGACGACGCCGTCTCGTCCGAGGTCGCGACGGGGTCACGTTTCACCCCCCCCCCCCTCCCTTAACCCCCCCCGCACACACACTCCGTCCCCTCGCACACCTGTTGCCCGTACCTCGCCGGCCGGCCCAGAAATCCCTCTCCTCCCCGTCGGCGGTGGTGGCGGCCGGACAGGGTGGAACACGATGACTGCGCAGAACTATCATCGTTTGGCCGCCGGAGCGAGTTAGGGCGAACACGTGCGCCGTGTGTGTGTGTGTGTGTGTGTGTGTGTGTGTGTGTGTGTGTGTGTGTGTGTGTGTGTGTGTGTGTGTGTGTGTGTGATGACGATAACACGAGGGGGAAAATGAGTTCCCCGCCTTCCCGTTCCGGGAAGCTGTCGAAAAAGGAAAAGAAGTCCCCATCCAAGGTTGGACACCGCGTCCATTGTGCGCACGCCGCGGTGCCGCCATCCTACTTGTCGTCGTCACTGTAGTTGTAGTCGTCATCGTGGCGCAGTAATAGTCGTTGCTATTCTCCTTGTGGTAGCGCTGCCGTTGTCGTTTCGTCCATATATGTCATCGAACTGGTTAACACTGTTCTGGGGCGCTATACAGGTTGTTCCGAGTTTGTCGCTCGGCAGAGTTGTTGCTCGCCGGCATTCAGTGAACAAAGATAGAGCGCAACACGCGAAAAAGAAAGATAATAAAATGTCGAGATACAGCCACGTATGCCAACACGAGCGCACCCTGCGCATGCCGATTTCTCGTTTCAAACAAATGAGACTGGGCAATGCTACTCGTCAGCGCCGCGTATTGTTATCAACGCGATATCGCAACAGCGTGACTGTCCGGCTATATATCCACACACTCGGCGCAAGCCGCTCGCGACGCCTTAATATGGGGCGCGTCGCGCTTGTATTTCATCTTTCGGACACTATCTGTCTGTCCGCCGTTCCCTCGACGTAACAACGCAAAGTGTAATACATTGCAAATTATTTTTAAAGCGCATTCGGTGCACATATTGCACATATTGAAATGCTTATAAACTACCACGAAGCGCGTCATAAAAATACACCAGAAAACGTTTTTTTCTATAGCTTATTGCACCGGTTATGCACTGGGTGGAACGATAAACAAATCTAAGACGTCACCAGTGATTTGACCACGTGACTCCTTCTTTTTCGGCCACCCACGAGGCAACACCAATGCCATGACAACTCACGAGTGAATCTAGATAAGGCAATGATACTGGAGGCGTGCCGACTGTTCAACGTTATGTCTTGGGACACCATTAGCGCCTTCATTTGAGGGCGTCGCACCCGAACCTTGAAACCCGGACCTTCCGGCACAGCACATCTGGATGGCATTTGAAGTTCTTCTCAGAGCGGCCTTTCTTCTTTTATGTCTCGCAATAGTAACGCTCGTCGAAGCGTGTCATTCAAGTTCACTTCAACCTGGAGTCATCACCTTCGAATTAGTTTACACTCGACGTCGCACGGGAATGGAGGGGGGCAGACATGCTTTCTCTTGTCACGTAACAACGGCAAGTGTGTGCCTTCTTTGCGCATTACTGCACGGATTTAAATAAACCGTGAAGGCTTAATTTGCTGCGGCCAGAGGGCGCACAACAGGCCGAGCAGGCCCCCGGATCGCGCCCCAACAAATGCTGTGCACGGTTCATCGGTCCTTCTCTTTTCTTTCCCGCCAAGGAGGAAGACGCGCCCTGATTCGTTCGCGGTACAGTGACTGTCGTGAGACCATATAAAGTACGGAGGGAGAGGGCACTCGGCGGCGGCCGACGGAGGAGGGATGTCTTTTTCGGCAGTGCATTATAATATAGAGGTGCGCGCGCGCTCGACAAAGAAGGGCTTGAGGAGAGCGTCCACGTCGCGATTGCCGTTATCGATGCCATCAATATGTCAGACCATAACACGGAGTTGGGCGTTCTGACAAAAGCAGGAAGGGGAAAAAAAATAAAGACGCCCCAGCGCTGCGTTGAATAGTCCTGTTTCGGCGAAATGGGCGGCTGTCAGGGGTCGCGCGTAAGTGTCGACCGATATAATGTTCTTCGAGAATAGACCGATGCGCATCGGCCGTGTAGAGGAGTTAGGCTGGGGCTGTTGCGAGCACGCCGTGAGAAGCAGGATGATCAAGCAGAGGAGCGAGGTCCATTCCTGTTTTTTTTTTTCATTTTTTGTTTAGGACGGTACACGAAGCGCACGTTCTGACTCTTCTGCGTACACGCCTGAATGTTATGTGTGCGTCCGCATGCATGCTCTTGTTTATGTGCGTGTTTGTTTGTTTGTTTGTTTGTTTGTTTGTTTGTTTGTTTGTTTGTTTGACCAACGACATGGTTAATAAAAACGATCAATAGACATGGTCAATCAGCACACACGGCGTCTGGAATACCCATGAAATTCGACCAATGCTCGTGAATACGATAAGGCGACCACGAAAAAGCATGAAAACGAGGAAGATGATGATGATTGCTCATTCACGACTAGTTTTTATTCTCTACCCGCCGCTGTAGTTTAGTGAATATGGCGTTGCGCTGCTGAGCTCGAAGTCGCGGGCTCGAGTCCCGCTGCGGCGGCCGCATCTCGGTGTGGGCGAATTAAATGAAAAACAAAATAAGCTGCCAGTGCACTGGGATTTAGGTGCACGCTCAAGAACCCCATGTAGTCGAAAAACAAAAGTCCGAGTTTCGGCCGAAAGGCAAAGCATTGGTTGCGATAGCAAATTAGCAGACAGCAATACGAAGTAAGGATAGTACCTTTATCGGCAGTATCAACTTGTCAATATTCGCTTGCTAACTAAATTGACAAGCACGGTGTCAGTGCACACAGCAAACATGAACACATCGCACTCGATGACCGCTGACATTCGCTGTCAAAGCGCTGGCGTTAGGGAGCGCGGTCGCAGCAGCGAGCGAAGTCACCTTCGTGCTGTGTATCGCTTCAACGCAAACTGGGCGCCCAGAACACACAGCACGCACAAAGGTACGAGCCGTCGACACTCCTAGCACCTGCCTCCCCCCCCCCCCCTAACGCAGATCGCTTTCAAGATACGGCCGGGCGCAGCCGCCACATACGCAGTTGCAGCCGCAGTAGAACGCCCCCCTCCCCTTCCCTGCCCTCCGCCTGTGCCTTGCAACGTTGGGTGCCTCGCGCGCGACGGAAGATGGCGCGCTGCCTCCCCGCCTTCCTCCCTTTCTCGCGGGCGAGGTTGAGCCGCAGTCGTCTAAACAGTCGTCCGCTCCCCTTATACGCTTTCACTCGCATATACAGCGTAGGGCGCCGGGCGACGGTGTTATCGCCTTGGACTTTATAGGGAAGATCACGGTGACGCCGACGCCGGGAATGTCCATATAAGTGCTATCGCAGTAAAAGAATCTGGAGCCCCCCCTACGGCGTGCCTCGTAAATCAGATCGTGCTTTCGGCCCGCAAAATCGTATAGAGTTTTTTTTTTTTCAACGTTCTGATTCTGGAAGGCAGACGAATATATACAGCCTTGTCATTCAGACATGCGCTGAAGCAGCAGCGGATCGTCTGCAGGCGTGCTATTTAAGGTGTCTACTAATCTCATCATATTCGCTTTTTTTAAGTTAAGAGATGTGTCGCTGTTGCATTCTGAGCGACTCCAATGTGATTCACGAACGTGGTTTCGACTCGCCTAACAACTTGCTTTTCGGCGAATGCGTAGGACGTCCTATCGTTTACAGTCGGGGACTGAAGTTCCACAGAGCGCGGGTGTCGCTTAAAGAAAAGTGAATTCCTCAGTGGCCTAGACATGTCACCTGAAGCTGAGAAATGCACCTTGACTTTGACATCCGGCACCGCGGACCGCACGATCACATCAGCGTAGGCACCTATAAGTGTTTCCACGGTGGTCGAACAAAGGACGTCTCGGCTGGGGTCATTGTTTCGACAATGGGAAATTGTCTTCGTCTGGACAGCGTCTGCTTTACTTGGCCGCGCAGTTATACCCCCGCGGACGCTCCATTGGCTACGATGTTGCGTTACTGAGCTCAGGTCGTGGGTTTGATGGCGGCCTTGGCTGCCGCATTTCGATGGGGGCGGAATTCAGTAAACGCTGGTTTACTTGCATTTAGGTGCACGTTAAAGAACCACAAGTGGTCAAAATTAATACTTGGTCCCCCGCTACGGCTTACCTCACAATCAAATCGTGGTTTTTGGCACGTAATGGTCGCAGAATTGAATGTTCTTTTTTTTTTTTCAAATTGGCCGCACAGCGGTTGCCCTGTCGTGTACATAGTCCAATTTCGTCAGGACGTTGGCTACAGCCTGGGGTAGCCCTTGTTCGATCACCACTTGGTCAGCACGTGACAAAATTCTGGTAAGCACACGCGACTGTGCAAGCCCACGCCTTGCTGCCTGGCAGTAGCATGTATTTGGAAGCAGATGTAGTTTGTCTAAGACGTTAGAACGGAAGTACAGCCATGGCCACTGTGTGCGTCTTGATTTTGATCGAGCGGCCGTGGCACTACAGACTTGCCAAAGGAACATTCAACACGTGAAAATTCAGTACAACTCAGTAACTTCCTTGCACCTTTAAGAACTTGAGTGTCGTGCAGTGTAACCATGCTATCTTTGTAAAGATATTTCTTAAGTGTACTCGGAAAATCAAAGTATTCAATGCTGTGACAAACAGTATACCTGCTAAAGTGTGCCTATTAAAGCCTGCCTCTTCCGCCTTTCCCATTTTCACGCTCACATGGCCGGACAGCGGCCACGCCGCAGGCTGATTGGCCACCTTTTCACAGACCGTGTTTCTCTCTCTGCGCGCGCAAAGGAATGTCAGCTGCAGTCCCCCTCGCGAACAACAAAGAGCATTCCAGCCACGTGCACTTCGCTCACCTCGCGTATGCCCATCGCTTCCTCGTCTATCGCATGCCTCCCCCCCCCCCCCACAACTTTGCTATTCGGAGTCGCGCCTCGCACGCTTTCGAGAGTGCGTCTCCGTCTCTCGCTCGGCCATTTATCCTATACGCTTACTAAAAACAGACTGCCTCCGGCGCGTCGCAAGTGTGCCGTTCGTGGTCGCTTCCGTCCTCGCCCATACCCATCGATACAGTAAGGCGCGCATTCTCTTCGTAGCGAAGCGGATTCGCGGCCGACACGTCGCCGTACTTCTTTTTTTAAAGCGACGCATTCTTCGACTCTTCCTTCGACTTTCCCACTACTGCTGCTGCTGCTGTCCGGCACACCGCGTCGAGGGCTCGTTCAGAGCGCGTATATACGTGAGAGGAGCGAGTCAGAGAGGAAAGGCGACGCGAGACTCGTTTTGCCACAATGCGATGTGTCATGTGAAGCAATGACTACGCTCGACCTTCTCGGAGGTTATGAAGTATGGCGCACAACAACGCCTCAAGAAAACACCTCTCGCTGTATGCGCTGTCGCGGACAAACAGCAATGGTGGACGCAAGGTAACGCTTAACATCAAATCAACACTCTCGTGTTAGACTAAACGTTGAAGGAATTAAGCTTTAGCCGTCGACGTCACCGCCAGTTATCGTCGCTCACAGCATCCACCACGGAAAGCTCCGCTTGCATAGATTCCCACAGTGCGTGGGATCTGCATAACTTTTTTTTTGCGTTGTTTGTTTGTCCCTTGTGGCATGGGTGGTGCTATGCGCCGTGGCAATTATTCCATGCCCACTCCCCGAAGCTTGTACCCTGGCATGTATACGCGTAAACGCTATATGTGCAAAGGGATACCAAGTGTCGCAAATGTGAACGCATAGTGCCGAATTCGTCCAGATCCGGCATACGCCCGTGTGCGTCGAACTCAGGTGCATTCGACGCAAGATTGAGAGGATCGAATAAATAATGGAGGGTGTGGACAGAGTGTTCCCGCGGTGCTTGAGCAATGAAGTATATATATATATATATATATATATATATATATATATATATATATATATATATATATATACCAACGACAATTGGGGCACCGCTAAAGCTTGCAGCATGAGCAGAGTCTGAAATTCGTTTGTTGATGGAACCTTTCAGCAGGTAAGCCTGTCGATACGCACATGAGTTGTTACAGTCGACGAAAATTTGCGACGTAGACTACTCTGTCTCAATTCCTGTATGTGAACGGAAAACAATCATTGATTTGTTTCGGTGCTTCTCTTGTTCTTTTTTTTTTATGTGAAGGTCATATCGTTGTTTTTTGGCACGTAATGTCTCAGAATTCAATTCTCAAAAAATTGGCTTAGGGCATACATGGGTATTGGATTTCGTGTTTCTTCATGTTCAAACACGCACACACACACGCACGACTTTCTAGGAATAGATACCATAGCCAACCAAGGTTACGGAATCCTGTGCGAATACCGCATACAACACAATTACAAGTGGAGGAGAGCTGGCGCACATTTCACTGGGGCACATTTCAGAAAGACACCAACCCTATAGCCTATGTGATACTTCTTATTTCTCCTTGGTTAACCGCCTTACATTTCCCTCTTTACTTCTCCCTCTCTCTATCTTTCCGATTTTCTGACCATCGCTATCTTGCAGTGGTCTCGTTGTAGTATGCTCATGCATTCCGGTTTTCTCTCCTACTGTCTTTGACTTAGTAACTACTAAGTAATCGTCGTGTACTCAACGAAGGACGATCTCCTCCGGCGATCATGGCGACATCGCTTTCCATTGTACGCCTATCTTACTTAATCGCACATAAATTACAATTAGCCTGCGAAACGGAGATCCTGCTCTCGAGACCGCATTGTTGCCACTTGTTGAGCCAACAAGCTAATTTGAATAAATGCTCTCGCGTTCGTTTGGCTAAGTATGTTTTTCTTCTGTCTTTCCTTATTTCTTTCGGTTCATTCTTTCTTTTCTTTTTTTGAGCTGCACTGTGGGCCATGGTCTGTCTCGGTCACCGCGACACAAGCGATGCCTTCGTTCCGCTGCGTTCCCCTTAAAGCCGCCGGACGTGTTTATTTTGTTTTCACATTTCTCAGTATACGTCCGGCACTTGTCACGTGAAAGTCGCTCGCGCTTAATTCTCTAATCAGTGAGACCACCGCTTCCCCATTGCTCTTTCCAAAGCAGAGACGAATAATAATTAGCAATCTACCGCCTAGAACGCTGGGAAAACTCGCAGCCGTATGACGTAACGGCGGCGATCCTACGCGTACGCGTGTGTGAGGCGGAAAGAAACGGCTTTTTTTTTTTTTTTTTGCTCGGCTCGCACAAATCGCACAGCAGCGATTTCTCAGCGCACTGAACCCGAAACACCCCGGGGGAGACAGCAACAGCACGGCCGACAACTTCGAAGTTGATGTTGCCCTCGCTTCGGTTCGTTGACTGCCGGGAACGCGAAGCTATGTGTTTGTGTCTGCGTCGAAGTGGAAGATTTTTTTTTTTTTTTACTCCGTGCGAATAAACGGCGCAGGCGTATGCGCTGCGCAGAACTTTCCTCGTCGTATTCCCCGCGAACAAGGACTGTCGCGCGCGTACTCAATTTTTGTTGCGTGCAGCGGTCACAAAATAAAAAAAAAAAATGGCTCGCAATGCGTTTCTACAGCTGTCAGCTTTCCTGACACGGGCACGAATGCACGGATCAATCAAAATCCGTTGCGTGCAGTTGTCGGGTCATGCAGTGTGGAACATTACTTACTGGCACTTTATTCGGCATTCGAAAGATTTCGATAGGCATAGCGTGAGCGTCCCTTTATTATTTTTTTTCCTCCCGTTTAGACAAGTAATTATTTTGCCGACAGGTGGCACATTTGCTTTGTCGTGAGGTCCGCAGTTGAAGGGGCCCAGAGAGCACCAGCTTGCAGCAATTGCATTATAATTCATTGATTTGCGAAACTGAACGGTGCAAGCGCATCAGCTAGCTGTAGCCACGCGATGGTAACCCTGATATCACTCCGCTCCTAGCAAATCGAAGTGCGATGCGTTAATTACTTAAAATTGAAGTAAAAATA